>NW_005871108.1:5021397-5039434 GCF_000147115.1 Myotis lucifugus
GAGGTCAATGGGGGAAAAAAAGGAGACGTAAGACTACTATGTTGTAATACTTTAAACAATAAAATAAAATTTAAATAAATAAATAAATGAATAAAAGAATAAAATAAATTAATTAACTTAAAAACCCTCTGGAGTTAGGGAAGGTAAATGCTCTCTTTGTGCTTTCTCAATCCACAATCTGCTTGATATTTCTCTGAGTCCACAGGAGGCAGAGTTATAAAATGTGAGACCTGAGCACTCTAGTACTGAAAGGGAAACTGAGGCTGGGAAAGACTAAGCGGCCTGTTCCAGGCCCCACCGTTAGCCGGTACAAGAACGGGAACTGGAACTGGAACTTCTGGCTTTTGACCCTGAGCTTCACCGTGCTGTGAGAGGGGGAAGCAGTCAGGAGACGTAGAGGTAAGGAGATGACTTGCAGTGATCCTCGGAACGCTCACGTCCACACCCAAAAGCAGGAGAGGTAAAGGGGCAGGAAAACAGCGGGCTGAGTAACTGACTTTAGGGATAAAGTATGAACCTCATTTCTGGGTGGTTCTAACACAGTAGAGAGTAGATAGAAGGTTCATCTGACTATGCTTACACGTGTGAATATTTGTTCACAGCTGTGTGACCCTGGATAAGTCGGAAAGGAAGTTCGTAATTTCTACGATAGCTCTGACAGCTAGAATTCAGAGTTCTGAAGCCTAAACAGCTGGCATTTGGGCAACTATAAAGGTCCCAGAAGTCATACTTTTCTGTTTGAAACCACCTCAGAATGTTTGGCTTAGGCCTGTCCCCCAACAGTCAGACTATTGGAAGTCCAGCTGGAGTTTACAGAAGAAATAAACAAATCTAGACTAAATTTAAACAAGTGACTCCTGGAACCTTCTAAAAGCCTCCTGGGTGGCTTGGCTTCCTGTGCTCCCCTACTTTATAATTCAGTTCAACATTTATGTCTTGAGTTTATGTCTCCTGCCAGGTGGTTGCAGGTTTAGGTTACTGTATCCCATGCTTCTTCCAATTCAGCCAACTGTTGCTGGGTCCTATTTGATGCACAGAGCATTATGCTAACTGCCCTCAGGAATGCAGAAATGGGTAAAACATGATTCCTGCCCAGGAGTTCATAGTCTAGAGCAGTGGTTCTCAACCTTCCTAATGCCGCGACCCTTTAATACAGTTCCTCATGTTGTGGTGACCCCCAATTTCATTGTTACAAATTGAACATAATTAAAGCATAGTGATTAATCACAAAAACAATATGTAATTATATATGTGTTTTCCGATGGTCTTAGGCGACCCCTGTGAAAGGGTCGTTCGACCCCCAAAGCGGTCGCGACCCACAGGTTGAGAACCGCTGGTCTAGAGGAAGAGGCATACAAAACAGGTCATTTAACACAGAAGGAATGGGAAGGGTACAAAGTAATCACAAGCGACGTGCTGAGAGAAAGGGATCGAGGAAAGCTACACAGAGGCCGCAGATTTCACGTGGGCCTTGAAGAAAGAGAAGAATGTCACTAGGTGAAGAGGGGAAAGGTGTTTCTCCCCTCGTGGGTAAAATCTTCAAGGGAAGAAATTATATCTTATTTTTTCAACATGTTCCTGACACTCAGAATAACACCTCACAAAAGGAAAGAGCCATTACATGTTTGTTCCATGAATGAAAAATGAGTGGATTCTGGACTAATCTCCCTGCACAAAGGCAAGGAGGGTGAAAGGGCACCTTGTGTTTGGGGAATAGTAAATGGTCTGATGGGGCTGCTCTGAATACAGTTTATGGAAGGAAATGTTGTGGGAGATAAAATGGGACATTTGGATACTCGCTGGCCCTGGTCAGCTAGCTCAGTTGGTTAGAGCATTGTCCCGGTATACCAAGATTGTTGGTTCAATCTCCGGTCAGGGCACATACAAGAATCAACCAATGAGTGCATAAGTACAAGAAGAAAAATCAATTTCTCTCTCTCTCTCTGACTCTCAATTTAAAAAATTTAATTTTTAAAAAAAGAATGCCGCCCTAGCCGATTTGGCTCAGTGGATCGAGCATCAGCCTGTGGACTAAAGGGTCCCAGGTTCAATTCCGGCCAAAGGCATATGCCTGAGTGTGGCTCGATCTTCCCCAATAGGGGGCGTGCAGGAGGCAGATGATACTCTCTCATCATTGATATTTCTCTCTCTCCCTTCCTCTCTGAAATCAATAAAAATATATATTTTAAAAAAAGAATGCCACTAATTTATAGTTAATTCCATAGGAAGTAGTTAACTATTTTCTCCTCTAAGAAAATTATACCCTGGTTCATTTTTGTATCCTTAATATCTAGAACAGTGCCAGGATTTAGAAGATAGGTGACAAATGGCTTAATGAATGAATGAATGGAAGATTTTTGAGAAAGGAAGTTATTTTATCCAATATCCAACTTACTTTAATAATAATACCTACATTGCAAGTCAGGGGTAAGGAACCTTTTTTCAGCCAATGACTATTTGGGTATTTATAACATCATTGGTGAGCCATACTAGATTATCAACTTAAAAATTAGCCTGCTATATTTAGTCAAACATTTAATTAACTCACTCCTAATGGCTTGGCAGGGCCAGACCAAAAGATTTCGCAGACCTTATACGGCCCAAGGGCCAGACATTCCCCACCCCTGTGTAAGGCACAAAAATGTCAAATCACTATATTGTACACCTGAAACTAATATAACCAATATAATATTATATAGCAACTATACTTAAATTTTTTTTTTAAAAAATAAAAATATGGTTGAATTCTCTAGAAAAGAATAATCCCTTGCTTTCATATCTAACTTTATAGTTATAGAAAAACTTTTTTTCCTCTTATCTTATCAAACATTTTTATTCCCCCAAGTGTATTAGGAAAGAAGGACAGAAATTATTCTCATTTCCTGGCAGATGCTATTATTCTCATTTCCCGTGTACAGAAACAAAAACTCTATTTCCCCTAATATCCCTTTGTATATCTAAAAGACTGGTGGATGTGTTCCTGCATGTGACAGGCCTCTCATAAGTAGCTTTAGTCTTGCTCCATGCTCACCAGACGCAGAACTCCTATATATCCCTGAAAACAGAGATATTTTACTGATTACTTAATGGAAAGTCTGATAAAAAGGTTCATCATAGCCCATACAACAGAAACATAATCAAATTCTTTTTTAGATGTTTCTCTTCTTTTCCTTAAGATTCCTCTTTCTAGCCATCAACTCACCTCTCCTCTTTCTCTTTCCTCTCACAAGCTTGCAACCCCTCCCACCAAAACAAACAACAATAAAACCTTTAAAATGTTTTAGCCTGTCATTTTTCAGTATGTGTGTTCCTTTCTGCAAAACCAAAGTCCTGTAATTTTCTTTAAATTTCCCTAACAATTCCCCTTAGTGTCTCATTTCATCCAGTTACAGGTGAAGAGGGGATGAGATTTGGTCTGTGGGACTCCAGAGAACAGATTAAGGAATAAGAGGAAGGCATAGAGAAATAAGTGTTAGTGCAGTACAACTTTCTTTTTTTTTTCACTTTTATAAACAAATTTATTCCGAGGCACTCATACAACCATTCAGAAGTATAAATAAAAAACAAAGATAATTTAAAATCTTATAATGAAAAAGAGTTATTACTATTTTATTCTATTTCGGATAAAATATTGCTTTTTCTGTGAAAACAAACAAACAAACCAAAACACCATAAAACCCCCGTTATTCTTCTGACCTCTTGCTCGTGCATATGCAGTGGCTATGGGTGTGAGGGTTTTATACATGTCATAGACCATGCACACTTTGGCCTCATCTTCACTAAGGGGAACTCCAACAGCAGCGCCTGCTGGGCTGACATGCTTGAAAGAGGCAGCAGCTGGAATGCCTAAGGCTTCTTTGAGTTCCTTCACCAGCTGCCAGGCATTCAAAGCATCACACAAGTTTATAAATCCAGGGGCTCCATTGAGAACTGTGATGGGAAGCTTGGGCTGCAGTGTGTATAACTGGGCTGGAGTTTGATGAGGGTTCATTCCGTACCGCAAGGGCATCTGAGATATTCCTTTACTATACTGTCTCCTGAAGTCATCTGAAATTGCTTCATCATATTGTGCCGTGTGCGTGAAAGCCTTCAAGGCCAACTGGCGCCTGGTCTCCAAGGAGGTGTCTGCTGTCGGAGCTCTGCATCTCTGTGGACACGGCGGCGTAGTCCTCCGGCTCGCACACTACGGTTACTCGAGCGTGGTTTTTGGCTGCTGCTCTCAACTGGGTTACCCCACCAATATCAACTTGCTCAACAGCCTTTTCAACTGTTACATCCGGAGAAGCCACTGTCTTCACAAAGGGATACAGATTACAAACCACAACTCTTATAAGATTGAAATCAAGTCTGGCCATGTCAGCATTATCTTCTGGGATATTACGAGCCAAGATTCCGGCATGGACTGCAGGGTGCAAGGTTTTCACACGGCCCCCTAACATTTCGGGAAACCCCGTCAGCTCAGAGACATCTCTGACGGCCAGACCCGCATCCCTGAGAGCTTTCGCGGTCCCTCCAGAAGCGACCAGACTCAAACCCACAGAAGTTAGGTTCCTGGCAAATTCCACGAGGCCGGTTTTGTCAGAGACACTAAATAAGGCGAGCTGGCCGGGTGCCATGGTGCACGATCGGGGTCCGGGGCGAGCAGGGCGGCAGGGCAGACACCACGTGTAAAGGGAGGTGGAGCGGCTGGGCAGTACAACTTTCTAACAGAGCAATCCAATAGTGGAACTGGCTGCTTCACACCATAGTGAACTCCCCATCACTGGAAGTATTCAAGCAGGTCAGGCCTAAGTTCTGACCTCCAAAACCACTGTGACAGCCCGGCATACTTTTAGACAATGATCCTATTTCCCTAAATCTTCTCTTCTCAAGGTTAAACATCTCTGGTTCCTTCAAGGGTTGCTTATGTGATGGGTTGCTTTTCAGGATCTTGGTATTGTTGCTCTAGATTTACCACAATTTATCACGAATTTATTCAACAATATTTATTGAGCATTTACTATGGTTTAAACACCATTTTAGGAGCAGGGACTATAGAAGTCCCTGTCCTTGTAGAACTTACTGTCAATAAGTTCTACAGGCAATAAACAAATAAATTTGTAAAATGTCAGTGATAATAAGTGCTAGGTAGAAAAATAAAGGGGGTAAGGGTTGGAAACCATGAAAGCAATGCACTGGTTGCCTTCTATCAACACTTGATCTATAAAGAGATAAAGTACAATAAGACATCTATTTTATTTTATTTTATTTTAAATATATATTTTATTGATTTTTTACAGAGTGGAAGGGAGAGGGATAGAGAGTTAGAAACATCAATGAGAGAGAAACACCGATCAGCTGCCTCCTGCACACTCCCCACTGGGGATGTGCCCGCAACCAAGGTACATGCCCTTGACTGGAATCGAACCTGGGACCCTTGAGTCCGAAGGCCGACGCTCTATCCACTGAGCCAAACCGGTTAGGGCAAGACATCTATTTTAAACATTAGCTTTTACTTCATACATAGCCATATCGCCCATCTTAAATGGCTTTTCTAACTTGATATTTTATTAATATCAACTAAATAACAACATAACATAGACTAATTATGTATCTTCATATATTAGTTATAAATGTATTTGTTAGTCTATATTTTAAATTTTATTTTCCTCATATAATTGTTACAAAAATAATATAGTAGAAAATATGAAAAACACAAAAAAGTAGAAAGGAAGGGGGAAAACCAAATTTCACCAACAAATGTTACTATTTAGAGATATTTTCTTTTAGAATTTTTCTATAGTTATCATCAAAGTAATTGAAACCGTAGTGTATATTCTGCTTTATTTATGTATAATTGTGATAATAACTTTAGTGTTATCACAAATTTTTAATAAATTATTCTAATGACTGCATAATATGCCATCATGTAGATGTATCATAGTTACTTAACCTCTCTTCTTTCTTTTTTTTTTAAAATATATTTTATTGATTTTTTACAGAGAGGAAGGGAGAGGGATAGAGAGTTAGAAACATTGATGAGAGAGAAACATCAATCAGCTGCCTCCTGCACACCCCCTACTGGGGATGTTCCCACAACCAAGGTACATGCCCCTGACCGGAATTGAACCCGGGACCTTTCAGTCCACAGGCCGATGCTCTATCCACTGAGCTAAACCGGTTAGGGCACTTAACCTCTCTTCTGTTGTTAGAATCTATGTTTGTTTTTCTGGTTTAAAACCTCCCAATGTTCTCCATCACAAATATGTACTGTGGTACATAAAGCTTTTTTTCTATTGGATAAAAAATAAATAAGGAAAAAAACACATGGCAATCTCAATTGAAGAAGAGAAATTCATTAACAATTCAACATCCATTCATGTTAAAAATCTCTCGACAAAAGATTATCAGAAGGAAACTTCTCTAACTTTTTTTAAAAAGTCGATCTACAGAAAGGACATAATACTTAATGGTGAAAGACTGAATGTTTTCTCCTTAAGATTGGAAACATGGCAAGGATGTTCATTCTTGCCACTCCAATATCATCCACAAAATTCTAACCAATGCAACAAGGCAAGGGGTTGGGGGAGGGGGGACATATGGAATGGAAAAATAAATAAATAAAACTGTCTCAATTAGTAACCAACATGATTGTCTATGTAGAAAATTCTATTAAATTTACCAAAAAATGCCCTAGCTGGTTTGGCTCAGTGGATAGAGCATCAGCCTGTGAACTGAAGGGTCCTGGGTTTGATTCTGGTCAAGGGTACATGCCCAGGTTGCGGGCTCGGTCCCCAGTAGGGGGCATGCAAGAGGCAGCCAATCAATGATTCTCGCTCATCACTGATGTTTCTATCTCTCTCTACCTCTCCCTTCCTCTCTGAAATAAATAAAAAAATATTTTTAAACATCTACCAAAAAACATCCTAGAGTTAAATAGTAATGAGTTCGGCAAAGACACAGAATACGAAGTCATAATATATAAATCAATTGTACTTGTGTATACTGGCAGTGAGTAATTGAAAAATTAATTAAATAAACAATATCATTTATAATTGCACCAAAATAATAAAGTACTTAGGAATAAATATAATAAAATATATGATAGATATTTATGCTGAAAACTATAAAACACCAATGAAGGAAATCAAAAATCTAAATAATGGAATGAGGAAGCATTTGAGATCTTGTTCCCCAGCACATGCTGTCAACTTGGCTCAAATAAACTCTTATAAAAAGTTTAAATAATAAATAAATAAATAAAATGCAGGACATGATTGGGGGCGGGGCCGGCCAGGGGGATGGGCCGCAGGCAGTTGGCTGGCCGCCCCACCCATGATCAGGGTGTTGGGGGCCGATCATGGCCCAGATCAGGCTGATTGGCTGCTGCAGCCGCCAGGCGTTCTGGTCATTCTGGTTGTTCTGCTGTTCTGGTTGCTGGGTTTTTATATATATAGGTGGTGACATGAAGCAAGGTATAAGTAGAGATGGTGAAAGTACTTGGACATGGGACATATTATGGAGGTAGAGCTGATAGAATTTGCTAAGAGATTGGATGTGGGTATAAAAGAAATCGAATAATTTAAAAATGACTTTAGGAAATGCAAATGAAAGCCACAATATAAAGCTACTACTTACCAAAATATTGAAAAAGACAACACAGAGGCCTGACTTTTTGCTTAACTTTTATGTTTAGGGTGAAGGAAACTGCCGAACTTCCTATAAATGAAGACTCTTATTCCAACTGCGCAATAAAGGGAATGGGGAACGAGGCCAGAGCTCTCCCCTCCCCCCACAGCATCTGCCCGGGATGCACCTCTCCCGCCCACCCGTCCATCTGCGGAAGGCAGACTGTCCAGGGAAACAGCCCTCTCTTTTCTACACTAGGCCCCCAAGCCACCCAGCCCCACACCTCCCTGCCCCCCTTTTGTAAGTATGTGAAAAGGACAAAACTGCAAATGTGGAGTCTTGGCTGGAGCCTCTCCAGCTGTGACTTTTAACTATGTAATAATGTACAGAGAAAGTTGTAGGTGTTCTGAGACTGTGTGGCTGTGCAATTTATGTACAGCTCTAACCAGAATCAATTTTTTGAGCCCAAGATTAGGACTGCTTTAATCCCTGTTAATATTCCATTTTCTCTCCTTCCAGAACCTATAACGTCATCATTTGGAATTCATTCCTTTTGAGTAGGTTATTCTTCCTGTCTCAAGAAGGTCCAACTCCTATTATTAGGAGTGGTAAAATAACACACCATCTGCCATTAGCACTTTAGCAGGGATCCATCCATTTATCTATCATCTATCTATCTATCTATCTATCTACCTATCTATCTATTTATTTATTTATATTACCCACCATGAAACTTTATTTAATGCAGTCTTGAGATCTGTCACTCCTTGATATCCCATGCAAACAAAATTAGCATTATAGTCCTGGCCAGTAGCTTAGTTAGTTAGAGCGCCATCCTGATACACCAAGGTTGCAGGTTCAATGCCTGGTCTGGGCCCAGACAAGAATCAACTAATGAATCATATAAACCTTGGCCTATAGCTTACATCATAAATAAGTGAAACAAGTATATATATATATATATATATATATATATATATATATAATCAAGTCATCAATAATAAAATAAAATTAGCATCACTAGGAATTTCATCACACAAATTGCAGTTCTCAGTGCTAAAGGATCAATTTATTGGGTTAGCTAACTGTCATTGTGGATGGCAGTTAGCTGGCCTGTGAAGCCAGAACACACCAGAACACAGGACAGATGTCCTTTGATGGAAGGAAAGAAAAGAAAGGCCTGCAGCATAGCACAGTGATAGGGCACCAGGGGCTAGAGGTGGGAAGGCAGTGATCAGAGAGCCGAGATGGGAGCATGCCAAGAACACACTGCACTAACTTCACAGCTTTGTCTCCGGCTGGCTCTGGACTTAAGCCAGTCTCTTCCTTGAACTTTCATTTCCTCTCTTCTGAATCTGTCAAGTCTCTACTCACATCTGTTCCATAGAATAATCAAAATCCTCTTCCTCTGTCCCCATTTATTCAATAGATATTTATCATACCTGACTCTAATAACACTTTCTTCTGTTCGTACAACATTAAAGCCCTTTTTATCTCTTTTGATCCAAGGGAAGGAGAATTAGCCCTGATTTCCAGAGATGGACACAGAGTCTCAGAAATGATAAGTGATTTACCCAAGGTCACCCTTTTAACACTGAGGCCAGGACTCTTTCCATTATCTATACTCTGCTGCCCCCTACTGTGCACTTAGCGTTAGATACTAAGTTGCAAAGACAACATAGCACGGCTACAATAATTTAACAAACATTTATTGAGATCCAACTGTGTGCTAGAAAAAAAGACAGGCACGGTCCTTGTGCACATAGAGCTTATGCCATAGAGGGGGAAATAGTATTACACAAATAATCACAGAATTATAATTTGGATAAGTACTGTGAAGTACAAGCTGCCATATGAAGGTATAGATTAGGGGTATCTATCCTAGTCTGGAGGCTTAGGGAAATCTTTCATGAAGTGGAATCCATAAGCATTGATTATTTATTGCTATGGAGGAATTTAAGGAGGTATCAAGGATGTCTCCCAGCTCTCTGGTATGAACTGGGCAGATGGAGTACTGTTACTAAATTAGGGAATGAGGATGAGACTTTGACTAGGAAAGAACATGAGCTTGGCTTTGCCTTTTGCAGTTTGGAAATCCTGTGAGACATTCAGGTATGGATGTGGAGTAAGCAGTTGGACTTAGGAGTTCAGGAGCAAGGTCGAGGCTAGATATAGACAATTAAGAGTTGTTGGAATGCAGATGATATTTGAAATTGTAGTAATGGATGAAATCTCTTAGTAAGAAAAGATCAGAAAGAAAAGAGGGCTTATAACTGTCCTGAGAAACGCCTGAATTTTAAAGGTCACTTGGAAGAGATGGAATAGAAAAGGAAACTTGGAATGAGGGGCCCTGAGGTGGGGAGGGAAATTAGGAGAATGTGATATACCAAAGCCAGGGGAGAAGTGTTTCAAGAGAGAGACTGGTCAACTGGGGTGAAAGTCCTGAAGAAATCAAGTAGAAGTTATGTACCTCGCTAGCCTAGTGAAACAGAGGCCTAGAGGTTGAGAGGACCAGGCCAGAGCCTCCTAGAAAACTCTCCAGAAGCCAGCATAATGTGTTATCTTAGACCAGGGGTCTTCATAGTTTTTCTCACAAACCACAAGAAATAATTTTGATAAATGATGCTGCTCCATCACTAAAGGATGGTTCTCTGAAACTGATCTTTTTCATGGTTCCTCTGTCACTTCCAGGATTTTGTATTGCCAAAGGCAATGTACCACAGTAAGATTCAGGATGGGCCAGGGATGTGCCTTTCTTATGAAGACTAGCAGAACTACAATTACGAAGGAAAAGTTAGCTTGGAGCTTCAACCCCAGGACCTTTCCCAGGTAGAGTACATATGGAAGTTGAGGATTCGGAAATGAATTCCCTTAAAAAATAGAAAGTCTTCATGTATCATAGGGATATTGCGTACCCCCATTTGAAAGCTAATGTTACAAAGGATTAGGGGCAATCTGAAACTCCTGCCAGATTCCTGGAACCTGGAACTGACTGATGGGACCAGCTGGCCCTGATGGAATCAGACCCCTATTTTAAATGCCTGAAGAGTATAAGGTGATTCAGAAATAGGTGTGGGTAGTTTGGGGGATCCTCCAAAAGCTTGCTGGTTCAGGTGTCTCCCACACCACTCCAAGGTATTTCTTCTTTAAAAAAATATGTTTTTATTGGTTTTAGAGAGGAAGGGAGAGGGAGAAAGAGAGATAGAAACATCAATGATGAAAGAGAATCATTGGTCAGCTGCCTCCTGCATGTCCCACACTGGAGATTGAGCCCATAGCCCTGGCATATGCTCTAACCAGAATCAAACCGTGACCTCCTGGTCCATAGGTCGACGCTCAACCACTGAGCCACGCTGACCGGGCTCAAATACCACTTCCTTTTTGAAGCCTTCCTTGATCTCCCTGATTTTCTCCAGACAGAGTGACCTCACTCTCCCCAATCCTATAGGACATTGTAATGTGTTGGGGTTATTTGTTACATGGAATATGGGCTCAAGTCTTATCTCTTTCACCTGAAGTCTGTCTCACTTGCCACAGTACCTTCCAGAGTGGCTGCTTAGTAATGGTTATAGAATTTTTGAGGTAATTAATGAACAAAGTTACAAGGAGTTAAGGACATATCCTTTAGTGTCAGGCACTTGGGTTTTATTCCTGGTTTTACTGTTTTCTAGGTGTATCATTAGATAAATCATTTCCCCTCTCAACCTTTCCTTAGAATCCACTCCATGGGACAGTTGTGAGGATTAAGTGATATAACATAGATAAATTGCTTGGCAGACACTAAGCCCTCATTCAGTGTTAGCTGCTGCAATAGAAATTCAGAGGAAGGACAGAAGTCAAAGAGACTTCCTAAGCCTCCAATCTATATTTCCTTTCAGATTCCTGTTTTTAGTTGTTTTGGGTGGGATTTGTTGTCTTTATTTTGGGGGTAAATTTGGCTGGCTTTATGCTTAGGGCCTTCTGGCAACAAGAACTGCCCATTGCCGCAGATTTTGGTGACCACCAACTATTTCCTTCCTTTATAAGAAGCATCTCTACCCTGTGATTGAGCGAT
The DNA here is from genome assembly GCF_000147115.1 of Myotis lucifugus. Classification (NCBI taxonomy): domain Eukaryota; kingdom Metazoa; phylum Chordata; class Mammalia; order Chiroptera; family Vespertilionidae; genus Myotis; species Myotis lucifugus. The sequence goes on from NW_005871108.1 coordinate 5,033,060, forward strand.
TGAGCTAGAAGTTAGTTTCTTCCTACCCAATGTTAAAGAAAAAAAACCTCAGTGACACTTGTGAAAGCATGGTAAGGAAGACTTTACTCACAGTAGGGGGACTCTCACTGTGGGCATAGGGTCCACTGCAGTGAAATTTTGCAGTGGGCGAAAGAAATTAGTCTCAACTATGAATACACCATGGTCCTCGTGGGAATTTATAGTCAGGGAGCAGGGCAAGGGTCAGTGGATGCAAAATTACTAAGAAGAACCATTAGGGGTCAGGGATTCTGGCTGAACGAACCTACCAGGATTCTGGTTGAAGAGAGGCCAGGGTGATCAGACGTCACATGAGGAATGGTGGAGGACGAGAAACCCAATCAGATATCAAGGTGATCAGATATTGAGGGCTAGGGGTTCTGATTAAACCAGTGGTTCTCAACCTTCCTAATGCCGCGACCCTTTAATACAGTTCCTCATGTTGTAGTGACCTCCAACAATAAAATTATTTTCATTGCTACTTCATAACTGTCATTTTGCTACTGTTATGAATCGTCATGTAAATATCTGATATGCAGGATGTATTTTCATTGTTACAAATTGAACATAATTAAAGCATAGTGATTAATCACAAAAACAATATGTAATTATATATGTGTTTTCCGATGGTCTTAGGCGACCCCTGTGAAAGGGTCATTTGACCCCCCAAAGGGGTCTCGACCCACAGGTTGAGAACCGCTGGATTAAACTGACTTAGTGGGGCTCGAAACTAGATTTACAAGGAAGTGCACAGATGGGCCCAGAAGGTTTAGGAGCCTGACAAAAGACGGGTCAAGCAAAGAATCTTTGTCACCGAATGGAGTTCCGATATCTGCAGTGAAGAAGCCCACATGACCTGGGAGAAAGAACTTCCACGGGAGCATGAAGAGCGCCTGCCTTGCAGCTTCGGGAGCTTTATTTAGTTCAGTTCTCAGCTTTTCTCCCCTCCTTGCAACAGCCTCTTAACCCATCTCCCTCTTATATCAAGGACTGTTGTGAGGAAAGCATCTAGCACAGAGCTGAACAAAGTAACCAGTAAATGCAAGTCCGCCTCTAACCTCCTCCACACTGGTCGCAGGTTTATACGCCTAAACGTCCTCTTCTTCCCTCTGAAGATGGATGAATATCCTAGCTCGTAGCCCACCTCTCCACTTGTATACTTGCTACTCAAGGACATCGCTTCAGCAATTCTCCCCCTCTCACCTGCAGCATCCATTTCCCCCTCTACTGGATCCTTCTCAGTCAACATACACGTTATCTTCCCCATCTTGAAAACAAACAAAAAGTTAACCCTTTCTTGACTCTACTTCCTCCTCCAGCTGCCAGTTTCTCCTTCTCTTTGTAACAAAACTCCTTGGAAAAGATATGTGTGTGTGTGTGTGTGTGTGTGTGTGTGTGTGTGTGTGTATATATATATATATATATATATTCACCATTGTCAATTCCTCCCCTATTCTCTCTTGAACTCACTCCAATCAGATTTTTGTCCACTACATGCCACCAAAACTGTTCTTCTCAAAATTGCCAATATCTCCACATTGGTTAATCAAATTACCATTTCTTAGTCATCATATCATTTGACCTGTAAGCAGCATTTAACACAATTGATTATTCTTTGTTCCTTAAAAAAGTTTCTTCACCTGGCTTCCAGGATTTCTCCCTCTCGTAGTTTTTTTCTTTTTGCCTGTTCCTTCTTAGTGTCTTTTGTGGATTCCTTTTCATTTTCCCAGGATTGAGTCATCAGAACTATCAGAACTTTTTTTTCCTCTCTCTCTCTCTCTCTCTCTCTCCACTAATTTCCTAAGTAATTTTTTCTGGTCGTTGGCTTTTAAATATTGTCTTTATTCTGAAAGCCTCTAAGTTCATATTGTAGACTAGACCTCTTTCCTGAACTCAGACCCACCTATGATAGAGCCTACTTGCCACATCCACTTGGGTGTTTAAGAGACAGCACCCACTAATGTTCAAAACCAAACTCTTCCTATTTCTTTTCAAACCAGTCCCCTGGCAGCCTTCTTTGTGTCAGATAACAACAACTCCATTCTTCTAGTTACTCAGGTCAAAAAGTTTGGTGTAATTCAACTCCTCTCTTGTTCTCATACCTCATACGCAATCCATTGCCAAGTTTTATCAACACTGCTTGCAAAACCTATTGAGAATCCAACTACATTTCACTATTCTCACTTGGACTCTGGTCCAAGCCACCATCAGCCTACCCTGGGATTAGAGTAATGGGCTCCTACCTGGCCTTTCTGCTATGGCCTCTCAACCTGTTCTCAGTGCAGCAACCAAAGTGCTTTTGTTAAAGGTAAGTCAGAAGGTGTCTCTTCTATTCTCAAAACCTTCCATTGGCTTTTTATGTCAGGTAGATAAAAACCCTTCCCCTCCATAACCCTCATCTTCTAATATTCTCACCCTTCTGCCACTCCAACCACACTGGTCTCCATGTTGTTCCTGAAACTTACCAGGCATGCTCTTGCCTCAGAACTTGTTCTCTGTGTCTGAATTCATTCCTCCTAAATATCCCCATGGTCCCTTATTCCTGCAGGTCTTTACTGAAAACATATCTTTGTAATTATAAATCTCCCTAATTGACTAAAATAACGATTATAACTTAACCTTCTTTAAATCTCCAGCCCAGCTATCACTCAAAATATATTTAATAAATATTTGTTGAATGAAGAAATGAGAGGGGGTGAATGGAAGAAAGGTCTCCCATGTTCCTACAGTGCTTCTTGGTAAGATTACCAATGTAAAAAAGTTTTTCCTAACATCCACTATGGGAAGCCACCCATTGTCTTCACTATCAGAGACGTGTAAACAAGGATCCCGGAACGTTGGTGAACCTTGAGCCCTGGCAATGGCCAGAGCTATGCACCGATTGTTTAGTCCAGACAATGGGGGCTCAAGCAACTTCCTGACCAAATAGTCTGAGAGTAAATCTTTCTAATATTTACTGACCTTTAGGATAGTCTGTCTGTTACCGCAATTGCCTGTCTGACTAAGGGCTAGGTGTGTATCCAAAATTGAATAAAAGGTTGGCAAGGCCTGGGCACGAGTGGAAGTCCTTCTCCTTGCGTTGGGCTTCCCACCTGGCCCCCAATATTTCCAAATTATTACTTCTTGTCTTGTCTCTGTCATTCGCTCGCGGCCCTTCTCCAGATCCCAAACCCTGAACCACGCAGGACGTGGATCCACAATCCACTCAGTTAACTATAGTTTACAAAGTGAATTCCAACCATTCATACGGTCCTTTCCATGAAGTGGGAAGGGCAGAGGTTGTGAGTTTTATTTTACGAATGAGAAAAACAAGGCTCAAAGAGATGAAATAAATGACTTGCCCAATGGTGCACCACAAAGTAGTGACAGCCAATGCCTGAATCCAGGTATCTGACTCAAACTCCTTTTCCATGAAGAAAAAGGAAAAGAGAAGTCAGAGCCCTGGTGATTCCATCTTAGGGTGTTACTCTGAAGTCTTAACACTCCTATTCAGCTGGCTTCACAATGGACTCTGAACCTTCCTGACTAGAAATTTACCTTAGGGATACATTTCATAAGCATCCATTTGCCTTATACCAACCTCTTCTTTCTTTATCATTAATTATCTTCTGTCACTTATATCCACCATCCTTGGTAGTCAGCTCTAGCCCTATGTCATCATTAGCACTTCAATGAGCACTTGGCATTATGAGTAAGGAGATGAATAAGACAGATCATGTATTTAAGAAGTTCAGCCCAGCCTGCTCCCTTTCACTCCTTGAATGTACTGTTTCCTCCTTCTGGAATATACCCTCTCCAAAATCTTCCAACTTTGGGCAGCTCCTTGCTCTTTCCTCAATGTTTCCAGAACACTTTGTTGCCATCTCTGTCATAATTTATTACGTAACCACAGTGACTTACTTATGTCTCTCTCTTGAGTAGAATGTGAGCTGTTCAATTCAATGGTGTGTATGCAAGTCTTCAGTCCCTGTGATCTCCCTGAAACTGCCAACCCTCTGCCTCACCTTGAAACACTCCTCCCCTTTCCCATGATACATCACAACCAATTCCTCAATCTTTCTAGGCCACTCTTTAGGCTCATTTGTTGGCTCCACTTCTTTTAGGCCCTGAATATGTATGTGTCAGATGAGGCTTGTAGCCCGGCCAGGGATGGCTCAGTGGTTGAGCGTCGATCTATGAACCCGGTCAGGGCATATCAGGGCACATGCTCAGGTTGCGGGCCGAATCCCCAGTGTGGGGCATGCAGGAGGCAGCCCATCAGTGATTTTCTCTTATCATTGATGTCTCTCTCTCTCCCTCTCCCTTCCTCTCTAAAATCATTAAAATATATATATAGTTTTAAAAAGATGAGGCTCTTAGCTTATATGGCTCTTTCCCACTCTGGTCTTTCAGTTTCTATCATATTGACTGAAGGTTTCCAAAATATTCCTTCTCCACCCTCTTCTGAACTCATTTCTACATGCATCTCAGGCATCTTGTGGTCATTTCCATCTCAGAAAGTCTAAACCAAACTCCTGTCACCTCCCTCAAGCCATTCTAGAAAAAGTGTTCTAAGGTCAGATTGCTCCAGATAATCTATTTCATAGGGTTTACCTATACGGATTAAAGGCAATATAACATAGTAAAAGGTTTAGGCCAGGACTTGATACACAGTAGGCATTCAATAAATGTTAATTATTTTGTTATTTGTTATCATTAGTTCTTTTTTAAAAAATTTGAAACTGTTTTTTAAAATATATATATATATTTTTAAAATATATTTTATTGATTTTTCACAGAGAGGAAGGGAGAGAGATAGAGAGTTAGAAACATCGATGAGAGAGAAACATCGATCAGCTGCCTCCTGCACATCTCCCACTGGGGATGTGCCCCCAACCCAGGTATATGCCCTTGACCGGAATCGAACCTGGAACCTTTCAGTCCGCAGGCTGACGCTCTATCCATTGAGCCAAACCGGTTTCGGCTAAAATATATTTTTATTATTGATTCCAGAGAGAGGAAGGGAGAGGGAGAGATAGAAACATCAATGATGAGAGAGAATAATTGATCAGCTGCCTCCTGCATGCCCCACATTGGGGATTAAGCCTCCAACCCAGGCATGTGCCCTGACTGGGAATTGAACCATGACCTTCTGGTTCATAGGTCAATGTTCAACCACCAAGCCATGCCAGCTGGGCTTATCATTAGTTCTCATATCTAGACTATTGCCGTAGTCTCCCAACTAATCTGTCTGTCTCCTCTGGTCATTGTTCTGTACACTGGGAGGAGAACTAATGTGGAACATCTATTGAGTGCTAACCACTTCATCCTTACAGCAACCTTAAACAGTTCTACCAGCATCATTTTATAAAAATGTAACAGAGCCAAGATTTGAACATAGGACTAATTCTAAAGCCTGTTCCCTTTCCACTGTTCCAAATTACCAGGTAACTATAAAATACCGTTTTCCACATATCATCCTGCTCGAAAAAAAGAAAACACAAACAGAAAAATCTTCAACCGCCACTCCCATCTCCCTTCAACCCACATTCATAATCCTAGGAATTAAGGTCTTATACTATTTCCCTCACTTCCCAGCTCTTTCCTATAGAAACCCTGTGCTCCAGAGAAACTGCCCAGTCACATCCCGTCCATCCTCACCTTCCTACCTGACGTGCCCCTCCCGTTCCCTTTCCCTGGTTAAAATCCGCCCTTCCTTCAAGGCCTCGCTGGAGTCCCACCTGCTCCGTAACCCCTCCCCTGCCTTCCCCGGGCCCCAGCCAGCCTCCCGACCCCTGAAGCACCGGCCAGTGTCCTTTTTGGTACTCGGCGTTTCCTACCCTGTGCTGCTTCTCACCAAGCTGTAAACTCTACACGTCAGGGAACCAGCCTCCTTTCTTTTGTATCCCAGGTAGTCCAGAGTTCCCCATACACATAGGAAGTGCTCGCTAATGTGGGTTGTTTGGGTGACAGATGATCTTCCCAGCTGGGTGATCTCTCTCCCTCTGGGGGGTGAGGGGTGAGCTTCACCTTAATTTCACCTAATGTCTCTCAGGTCTGCCCCCTGAAACACCCTCCGCTCCATTCTCCAGTCCTCACCAGGGCAGACCCCCAGCCGCTCTCCTCCGGGCTGTTTCTTTAACTCATTCTTCTCCAATCCCGCCATTAACCCCAGGGCACCCCCCCCCCCCGAAACCCCCCTCAGTCCAGTGGCTTCGGACCCTCGACCCCTATACCCTCCCGGGAGCCATCACGTGGCTCTCTCTCCAGGATTATTTGTTTAGCCTCTTCCTCCTCCCTCAGGGCTGCCCCTCGACCCCCCTCCTCCAGCCCCACCCCTCTGGACCCTGCCTCCTGAGCTGTTCTTCTGGCCTCGGC
>NW_005871108.1:5039994-5092747 GCF_000147115.1 Myotis lucifugus
GGCCCCACACAAAAAAAAAAAAAAAAAAAAAAAAAAAAAAAATTACCCCTATCTTCTCGGACCCCAGTCCGCCCCCGCAGTGCCGTGTCAGCGGGTCCTGGAGCCCTTCAGCACAGCGGACAGGGGCAGAGGAGCGGGCGGCGCGGGCGGGTCGCTGTTGTAGCGGCGGTGGGGTGTGTGGCCTGCATGACTATGTGTGAGGGAAGCCGTACACCGCCTCGGAGTAAATAGTAAGCGCAGCCGGTCTGTTGTGGGCTGGGGAAGAGCCCGAGGATGTGCACGCTGGAGGGAGAGGATGGGTGGGGTGGGGGCCAGGGGACGGGGAAGGACTCCATCACTGTCTTCGTATCCGAAGGGCTGTCACGTGGAGCAAGGATAGACTTGCTCTGCGTGGCCCCGCGGGGCAGTACTAGGGCCAACAGGGGTGGGGGTAGGCGTTGCAAGAAGGCACATTTCGGCTCAATATAGGAAGAAGTTTGTAACAATCGGAGCTGCTCAACCAGCTTCGGAGGCGGTGAGCTGCTCATTACTGGCATGTGCAAGCGAAAGCTCCAGGAGGAGATGGGATGGATACATGCATACTTGCACGGATACATGCATAATAATAACAATAATGCCAGCTAGCATTTAATGAGCACTCACTACATGCCAGGCCTGGTGCTGTGTTGTATATAAATTAGTATCCTGTTTAATCCTCATAACTGCTCTAGGAAATAGTTGCAATTATTATTCCCATTTTACATGCCCACCTGTCCTTCCTTCAGTGGAAATAGAGAACAATTTGCCCAAGGTCATAGGGCTAGTGAGTGGTGGAGTTGGGGTTCTAACCTAGGCAGGCTGATTCTCCTCCCCGTATATATTTAACCATAACTTTGTTTTATATCACATGGCGGTGAAGACAATGGACTAGGTAATTTCTTTGGTCTCTTCCAACCTAGAGGTCTACATTCTAGTAAGTGATGTTAGTTGGGATAGTGGTTTTTTTGCTGAGGAAAATCAGAGTGATTGCCTTAGTAAATTCTAAGAGATAGAATATGCTTGTTGACGCAAGTAGTCTATTTGTTCAGAAGAATCTGCCAGAATGGGAACTGGGCATGGAACACAGGGGGTCATAAACTCTCTGAAATTACGTGCAAAATTGTGTTTGTATGTGCAGATGTGTTTCTCTAGGAGAGAATCCATAGTGTTCTTCAATCTCTCATGGGTACATGATCCAAAAAAATTAGAGTGTGTAGCCCAGCCGGGTGGCTCAGTTGGTTGAGCACCAAAAAAAGAGAGAGAGGAAGGAAGGAAGGAAGGAAGGAAGGAAGGAAGGAAGGAAGGAAGGAAGGAAGGAAGGGAAATAAAGAAAGAATAGGTGGTGGGTTCAACTCCCAGTCAGGGCACATGTCTAGGTTGCAGGATTCAGTCTCCAGTTGGGGCATATACAGGAGGCAACTGATTGACATTTCTCTCGCCTCTCTCTCTCTCTCTCTCTCTCTCTCTCTCTCTTTCTCTCTTAAATCAATAAAAAATATCCTTGGGTGAGGATTTAAAAAATAAAAAAAAAATTAGAGTGGGTAGAAAGTCTTTTTAGCCCCATTTGGTAGTTGTCTTTCAAAGATCTTATAATTGCTAGTCTACTTTTAAAAAAATATTTTATTGATTTTTACAGAGAGGGATAGAGAGTTAGAAACATTGATGAGAGAGAAACATCTATCAGCTGCCTCCTGCACACTCCCTACTGGGGATGTGCCCGCAACCAAGGTACATGCCCTTGACCGGAATTGAACCTGGGACCCTTGAGTCCGCAGGCTGACACTCTATCCACTGAGCCAAACCGGTCAGGGCAGTTATGGCGCCTTTTAATGAAAACTTTCCTTAGTCTGTTTGTGTTTCATCTTTTTTTTTTTTAAATCCTCACCCGAGGATATTTTTCCATTGACTTTTAGAGAGAATGGAAGAGAGAGGGAAAGACAGAGAGGAATCGATATGAGAGAAACACACCCATTAGTCGCCTCCTGCATGCGCCCTGACCAGGGCCCAGATCGGGGAGGAGCCTGCAACCGAGGTACATGCCCTTGACAGGAATTGCACCTGGGACCCTTCGGTTCACAGGCCAATGCTCTGTCCACTGAGCCAAACCAGCTAAGGCTGTGTTTCATCTTTATTACATCTCAGCGTAATGCATTTGCATGACATCATGGGCTTATACACTATAAAAAGTAGGATTCCTTTAGTCCTCCTGAGTGCATAGGGTGAGGTGGAAAGATCCTGACCTGGGATTTAGGAAGCCTAGCTTCTAATCTGAATGTGGCCCATGGTGGTTTCTGTGACCTTGGGCCCTTTCCTTGCTTTCTCTGGGCATGGATTTTACCATCTCAAATATGGAAGGATAGGGCCAGATGATCTAAACTCTGAAACCCTTTTATTCCTATGAAATTTCAAGCACTAAGAGGAGGCTATTTGCTTGAATGTGCTAGGATTTGGAGAGAAGGTTGTATCCATTCCTTATCCTTGTTAGTTTTATGGGCTTTGATTATTCCACCTCTCTTAGCCTTTGTCATTGCACACTTAAGTTTGCCCCTAATAACAGGCCACTCCTAGATTAGCCGTATTCATCCTCTGGGTCATTTTTGTTGCCCTTTTCTAGTTATCCTTGGGCCCTGACTTCTTTTTTATCTACTCTTTTTTAGCATGTGCAGGGGCCATGCTAATCCGTGTATAGTTCCAATTTTAATATATGTGCTGCCGAAGAAAGCACCCTCGCTTTCAATAGATATAAACCTGACCATGTGGGGCCCTGTAGTCTTGCACAAAGGAAGGTTGTTTTTCTCTTCGGTTTTCAGGTTCCTTCCTGCTTCTGCCTATTCCTTTGTCAACCTTCCTGACCCCAACACGTTAGGCCACTGCCTTTAGGAAACAGTCTAGCTCCCGGATCCCTTTCCTGGGTCAAAACTGATAGCCTGGAACACAACACACAGTACGCGGATTATTTTTATAGCAGTGCATTACCTTACATCCCCCCACATTGACTGCCATTTTGCATCCCACTCAATACCTTTGCTTCAGCTCTCACGCTCTCCTTTGGCAAAGCATTTCCCTACCTGAAAGGGCTTAATATGATCTGCAGTCCTGAAATTTTCACTTTGCTCTACTTCTTCGGGATCACTTATAAAAAATTTAAATCAGACAAGTCCCAGCAAAGTCTCTTGGGGCCCCCTGCACTCTTAATCGCCTCTCATTCAGTGAAGTGACCATTTATTTCCACCTATTGTTTCCTGTCTCTGAGTTCTCAGGCCCTCATTAAAGCACCACCCTTAATTCCATGATGTCTCCATTTTCAATGCCTAATATATTGTCCAAGACTTTCTGATAGATTAATTATATCCACTGCTTCTCTCAACAATTTGCATCTAATTATCCCTTTATTGTGTACTAGTAGATCACATGGTTGAAACCTTACAGAAATATTGTTGTTTTACTGCCAGCAGGTAATGTTGCTTACTCCTCTTTCTCTCTTTTGAAGCCTCTGGAGTTGGACTCCACCCTGCCTCCTTACTAGAAGGCTGCCTTTCCCACTGCTCATTGGTGCACATTCTTACTCCAGAAAGGCTTGTCTTTATCTTTTTTTTTTTTTCATTGATTTCAGAGAGGAAGGGAAAGGGAGAGAGAGATAGAAATATCAATAAGAGAATCATCGATCGGCTGCCTCCTGCACGGTCCCTACTGGGAATCAAGCCCAAAACCCGGGCCTGTGCCCTGACCCGGAATCGAACCGTGACCTCCTGGTTCATAGGTCGATGCTCAACCACTGAGCAACACTGGCCGGGCTCTCCTTTATCTTAAGGCAAGTTACCCAGGTTTCTCTGGACACCTACAGATGCTGTTTATGTCTGCACCTCCACCCATCCATCTGCATCCTTTCCTTAAAGTTCCAGCCCAAGCTTTGCTTCTCTAGGAAACTTTCCTTGACTTCTCTCGTCATTTTTTTCTCTCTTCTCAGGGGAATAGTTTGAGGCAGCCTCAGCCAGTTTGCCATTTAAGTTTTTTTAAATAATTAAACAATATTTGTGGGGGTGGGAGTTATGGTTCTTAGGCAGGGCCTTCCCCAATCAAAACACTTTATGTTTTTAGATCTAACACAATCCCCAACAACCAGTGGTCATCGTTAAGTATTCAAGCATTCAATGATTCTACACTTTATCCTTGATGCCCAAAAGTTACATGGATCTGAAATAGATGCTCATGGGCATGTGGATCTCCAGGTCCTTTCTAAAACCCTCCTTAGGGATGGGACTTATTGCCTACCTGTTCTTCCTTCAGTGGAAACAGAGGTATTCCTTTCAGCAGTGGTGCCACAATTTCACCCTTGAGTTCTTTCATAACCCATTCGGTAGGTTGTCATCTAGTGGTAGGACATACAATAAAGAGGAATTGAGAGAGAGGTGGCCATGACCTTAGAGACCACCACATAAGCACATGGTAGTACTTAGTATTTCTTGAATTGCCATTAGTGAATTGCCCAAGTGCACTAAACCTGATAGTAGGTGACTGGGAACTTTTCCTGGTTTCGTGACTTCTTAGTTGAAAGCATTTTCACCATCTCTGGCTTTTGGTTCCATATCTCTCATCTTTCATTACCAAAAGACAAAAGAAATTTCATTCAGTTTGTTTTCTCCTTTTTTTTTTTTCTGGGGCATGGAGGGGGCGGGGAGGAGGAGAGCACCTCTCCTTTGCTTTCTTAAGTGTTTCTTTTGTATTTTGCACATTGGGAGGGGGGGTTCTCTACTTGGCTTCCTGTGTTTGGTTTATTTAAAGCATCTCTCATATTAGCGGAGTAGAATGGCCCACAAATAGTTTTTTTGGCCCTCCCAGTTTCCCATTGATTCTGAGGAAGATTGGTACAGGCAGAAAGAGACAAGCCAATCAAACAGGCCACATAAGTAACAGAGTGATGCCTAGTCCAAGGGCATAATGGATTCCTGCCCTCTAGACCAGCTTGAGGAATCTGCTCTGGGCAGAATGTTCTTCGGTTTGTATCTGAAGTCAAGGAAAGTTAGAGCCCTAATGACTCTAGCAGTGGGGTAGGCCTATTAAGAAGCACTATCAGATTCCCAAGCCAAAACATATTTCAGTGTTACCATGGCCTCCAGCATATCTTCATTCTTGTCTAAAAAAAACCACACAAAAAAACAAAAAGAACTTCACTCTTAGGAAGTTCTTCCTTTTACCTAACCTGAATATAGTCCCTGTGTTTTTAATTCATTGTATCTTACAATTACTGTGCGTTTCTTATTACTACAGGGTGCTTTGTACTTCCATGTTCATGGCCCCTCTTGATCCTGGCAACAATGCCAAGAGGTAGACAGGGAAAATATTGTCCTTACTTTATAGAAGAGCAAACAGAGATTCAGAGAGATGATGTGACTAATCTATATCTTATCCAGGGACCCATGTGTAGCTAATAAACAGTAAAGAGAGGACCAGAATTAGATTTTCTGTCTGTGGTCTGAGTGCTTTTCCCTCTACACTAGACTGTCCTGTTCTTGATTACTGTGATAGCTGTTTAGCCAGTATTTTCCATTTTCAGGTATGTCCCACTCCGGTCCTTGAATAAGTAATTTTAAAGCAAATAAAAGTAAATTATAATTATACCAAAGAGATTAATCTTGGGAAATGCTTAGCCTTATGATATGGTATAGTTTGAACTCAAAATGAGAGGAACCAAATTCTTAATAGACTGCAGCCAATGTCTCCCCAGTACCTAGTATATGCCTGGCACATTCAAGACATTTGATAAACATTTTTAAATTAATTTCAATGTCTCTGTCCCCCACCAACTTCTTTGAACAGTGCTTGGTGCATAAAAAATCAGTAACTTTTTGAAAGAATAAATGAATGCTTGCTAGAGGTATAAACAGGTCTGGAGAGACACTGAAGGGGAAGGAGATGAGGTCCCCAGCTGAGGTTGGGGAAGTCAGGGAATGTTTTAGAAAGAAGGCTGACATTGAAGATAAGCCTTTGAGAGAAGAGAAGGACGGAGAATGTTGAGGGGGGCAGTCCAGACAGAAGAAAAACCATGAACCAAGGTTCCACAAAAGCGTGTGGCATATTTAGTTAGCAGTAAATAATTTGCTGTGCCTGGGGCATTGGGTTACTTGCTATTTCCAGTAAGAGTGCATGAGAAGAAGAGGCTGGAAAGGGAGGCTGAGAGCAGATTGTGAAATTGGCTTTCTTCCAAAGCCAGGGGAGTCATTAAAGGTTTCTGAGCACAGACCTGGCCTGCTCACAGCCATGTTGAGGAGGTGGAGGGACTGGGGCCTGTGCTGAAGCTGCTCTGGGTGCTGGCCCCTGCCCTGGATGTGTTCAGCTTTCTTAGCACAACTTAGGTCTGTGTACCTGTTTTAGGGATACAGCTGTGGATAAAAGCAGTGAATGCCAGCTCTGGCCCTCTCCAGCTGAGAGATTTGGGAACAAATCATCTAGGTTCTCTGGATTCAGCATTGATTCCATTCAAGTCTTTCACTAGTTTTTCTTCATCATTACTCCATGCATTCATTTTAAAAGCCAACTTTGAACCAGACTTTAATGGTATGTAGGATAACAGCAAAGCCATCTACATAAAAGATAATACTTTCTCAAAGATCATACCATGTTGTTATCATAAAGTAGGTAGAGAAGAATAAGACATTGTTATTAACAACTTTTGTTAGCAATGGTCATTTAAAAACTCAGTTATATGCCAAAAACACTTATGTGCATCGTTTTCTGTGCCCCCAAAACACAGGGCCAGAAGGATGGGAGTCATCCTCACCCCTTCCTCTCCTCACCTGCCTCAACAAAATCAATCGTCAAGCCCCAGCAATCCCACCTCCTGTGTGGATCTTCCCTGTGTCCACTTCTCTCCACCTCCACTGCCTTCACCTTAGTCTAAGCTTCCAGCATGTCACATCTGGATGTCAAAAACTTCCCTTCTGATCAGCCTCTTTTTCCTGCCTCTAATCCTTTTTCAAATAGCAGCCAGAGTGACCTTTTAAAAATAAATCTACAAGGGGTCAGTTATATCTGAAGTAAATATGGCAAAAGCTAAGGTTTAACAAAGCTAGTTGGTGGTTATCCAATGTTTGTTTTATTATTTTATACGAGCAGCCTGGTGCACAAATTCATGCACAGGTGGGGACCAGCCGGCCCGCCTGATGGGGGCCCATCGGGCCAGGCTGGTGGGATGAAGGGGCTGCAGGCAGTTGGCCATCTGGCCCTGCCCCCAATTGGGGTGGGGGGGGCAACCGGGGGTGGGGCCTGCTGGGGGGAGAGGCTGTGGGCAGTTAGCCAGCCAGCCCCGCCCCTGATTAGGGTGTTGGGGACCTATTGGGAGCAGGGCTGGCCAGGAGGAGGGGCCGATCGGGGCCCAGATCAGGCTGGTTGGCTGCTGCAGTGCGTGTCATAGCCACTGGTTGTTCCAGTCGCTGGGCTTTTATATAGATAGATGCTTTTGGACACTTGAAATATTTAATTAAAAAATAAAATAAAACAAAAAATCTGATCGTGCTTGCTTAAAATTGCTTTTAGGCCTTGACTGGTATGGGTCAGTAGTTAGAGCATCAGGCCACACACTGAAGGGTCACAGGTTTGATTCCCAGTCAAGGGCACGTACCTGGGCTGCAGGTTCAATTCCCAGGTCCAGTCAGGGCTCGTGCAGGAGGCAACCAATCAATGTGTCTCTCTCACATCGATGTTTCTCTCTCTCTCTCTCTCTCTCTCTCTCTCTCTGTCTCTCTCTCCTCTTCCTCCTCCCTTTCACTCTCATAAATAAATAGATAGATAAATAAATTTGTTTTTAGGATAAAGGCTAAAACTACTATTACCATACTACTACTTCTTTTTAGCTCTTATTATGGAAAAAATTCAAAGACACATGAAAGTAGAATGAATAGTATTACAAACCCCCTTGTAGCCAGTACCCACTGGGATGCCTAATAAGTCTGAGGCCCTGTATCACTGAGTTCTGCCCACCTTACCAGCTTCCTTTTGTACCACCTTCTCAGTAAGCTCCAGCCACCCTGGCCTTTTTTCTAATATACAGGCTCCTTCCCATCTCAGGAATACTCATCATTCCACCTTTACCTCTTTCACTCACACCCAGATTTTAGCTGAGGTGTCACATCCTCTGAGAGGCCATCCCTGACATCATAGACGCATCTCCTGTCATACACTGGCATAGCACCTTCTCCTTTTCCTTCACACCACTTACCACAACTGCAAGGAAACATTCAGTCTTTCCACATCCACCTCCCCCACCAGACTGTAAGCTGTATAAGGAAGAGTTCAGTGGCGGGTGATAGGCACGTAAACCACTACTTATAATGTACTATGACAGATGCTGTTCGTGAGGGTGCAGATGATGCCATTGGGAGCACAGAGGGAGTCCATGTGACCCCGGAGAGCCCTCCCAAATGAAGTGGCATTCAAGTTGTATTTTGTAGGCTATTTAATAGTTTATTGGGGAGAGGCCAAAATACACGAGGGAAGACATTTCAGGGGAGGGGATGAAAAAGGTACAGACGAAGGGACCTACAGAATGTGTTCAGGCAACACAAGAAGATCCGTAGCTAGAGTAGGGGGACCTTGGGGTGGACAATAAAGAGGTAGGATATAAAAACAGAAGATAAGGCTCAGATGGCAAAAGCTTGTTGAGTACCATGATAAGGAGCTTGGGTTTTAAGACTGGCAGTGAGAAACCAGAAGGTAGGCTCCATACTGAATCCAATTAAACTAAAATAATAGAACTTTATATAATTACTCAGCAGTTATCTAGTTCAGCCATCTGCCTGTTACAGTTGAGAAAGTAAGGCCTCACCATGGTCTTTGTCTTCCTCTCTTCTAACTCATCAATAAGTCAAGCTCCAGGGACAGGAAACGAGCAGGTTTGCAGGAAGGCACTGGAAAGGGCGAGGAAGGCGAAGGCTCCTCACTTCTTAGAGAGTGAACGAGAGCATTGCCACACTCCTGGCCTTGAGAGGAGGCCTCCCCACATTGGAAAACTCAGACATCCCAGAGCTGACCCCAAACCCCAAATGTGCCACCTCCCCGGGCATGGTGGTTGTCTGGCTTGTGGTGGCCTCCTGGGAGTGGGCCAAGGACATTGTGCAGAACACCAGGGAATTCCCGCCAGTGCACTTACCACCCACTCGAGCTGGTGGCAGCCAAGAGGCAACACCGCGCCATTAAGGTGTTTGTCAAGAAGCTAAGTTGGGCATTGTGGGCGATCCTGAGAGCCCTTTTTAGATAGGCTGTGTAACTGGGGGAGGGGGGTGCAGAAACACAGCCTTTGGAGGCAAACCAGAGCTAGTGTGGAGGGTGTAGCATGACAGAGAACCCTCCCTAGGAGGCAGGGACATGCGGCTCCATTTTCAGTTTCTCTACCAACCTGCTCTTTGATTTTAGATAAGTAATTTCTCCCTCTCTCAGATTTATTTTTCTCTTCTGCAACACAAGCATGCTAAATTAGATGCTCTCTAAGTATGGTTGGCCAGTGCATTTTCTAGATACCTGAATGGTTAAGCCTTCACATTTAAAGTATTCAAAAATTAGTTATAACTCAGGTGGGCTCAGTGGAAAGGCTGGGCCTCAGTTGTATGGGTAGAGGAGGAAACAGGGTTTCTGTGGGACAGGAATTGGAGGGAAAGACACAATGATAGAGCTGATCTCTGAGGAGTCACCAAAGAGACACAGTGACTTGTTCTGGCAGCAATGACCAAAGGGGGTCAATCTATTGCTGGAGTGTGCAGGAGCAAGAACACAGACAGTGACATTGTGAGAATGCATCCTGTGTGCCAAGATCTGCTCAATGCTTTACATGCATCTTAGTTTCCTATTGCTGCTGAAACAAATTACCACAACATAGTTCTGGAGGTCAGAAGCTCAAAATAGGGCTTAAATCAAGGTGTTGGCAGGACTGCATTCCTTCTGGAGGCTCTAGAGAGAATTCATACCTTGTCTTTCTCAGCTTCTGGAGGCCACCCACATTCCTGGGTGTGTGGCCCCTTCCAGCAATGGCAACACTCTGACATCTGCTTATATTATTACATCTCCTTCTCTGACTCTGCTCCCCCTGCCTCCTTAAGAACCCTGGTGATTACATTGAGCCCACTTGGGTAACCTAAGATTATTTTCCCCACCGAAGGTCCTTTACTTAATCATATCTGTGAACTCTCCTTTGCCATGTAAGGTAACATAGTCACAGGTTTGGGAGATTAGGATGTAGACTTCTTTGAAGGACTGTTATTTTACCTACCATAGTGCATTATCTCACTGAATCCTCTTAACAAGCCCATTTTTAAAAAAGATTTTTTTATTGATTTCAGAGAAGAAGGGAGAGGGAGAGAAAGAGATAGAAACATCAGTGATGAGAATCATTGATCAGCTGCCTCCTGTATGTCCCCTACTGGGAATTGAGCCTGCAACCTGGGCACGTGCCCTGCCCGGAATCGAACCATGACTTCCTGGTTCATAGGTCGACGCTCAACCACTGAGCCACACCAGCCAGGCCTAACAAGCCTTCTTTTATCATCCTCTATTTAACAGCCAAAGAAAAAGAAGTTAGGTCATTTGCACCACCACACTCAGCTGAAAAGAGCAAAGTTAGGCAATAGAAGTTAGGAATTAGAGCAGCGGTTCTCAACCTGTGGGTCGTGACCTCTTTGGGGGTCGAATGACCCTTTCACAGAGGTCACCTAAGACCATCAGAAAACACATATATAATTACATATTGTTTTTGTGATTAATCACTATGCTTTAATTATGTTCAATTTGTAACAATGAAAATACATCCTGCATATCAGATATTTACATTATGATTCATAACAGTAGCAAAATTACAGTTATGAAGCAGCAACGAAAATAATTTTATGGTTGGGGGTCACCACAACATGAAGAACTGTATTAAAGGGTCGAGGCATGAGGAAGGTTGAGAACCACTGGATTAGGGTCTCACTCTCTGGAAGAGACTGAGAACCAGGCAAGGAATCTGAGATTGAGAAACAGATTAGGATCATAGCAATCTCAGCTAAGACCTGAGTACCAGACTGGGGAACTGAGGTAAACACCCAGTTGTAAGAACTGAACTAATGTGGCAATGGAAGAGGAAGGATGATCTTGGGCCACTCTTGATGCTACTATGCAATGACACAATGGAATCTCAAGGTTGGGGTACTGATGGGCTGTTTGCTGAAGTTAGGACTGGCCAAGGAGATGGGCAGGCAAAGGACCCAAAGGTGAGAGCAGAACTGAGGCAGAGAGGGTAGCGGCTGGCTTTTCTAAGTGGGTAACAGTCTTTCTGCCTTAGTAAATTAGAGGTGACACATTTCTTCATGGCACTGGGTCATCACTCCCAAAGGTCCTTACGTAGTGCAGCGTTCTCAACCTGTGGGTCGTGACCCTTTGGCGGTCGAACGACCCTTTCACGGGGGTTGCCTAAATACATCCTGCATATATAAGATATTTACATTATGATTCATAACAGTAGAAAAATTACAGTTATGAAGTAGCAACGAAAATAATTTTATGGTTGGGGTCACCACAACATGAAACTGTATTAAAGGGTCGCAGCATTAGGAAGGTTGAGAACCACTGCTGTAGTGGTTCTCAAACTTTAGTAAGCAACAGAATCACCTGAGGTGCAGATCCCCAGTTCCCAACCTCAGAATCTCTGATTTAGTGCCGTAGATCTAGGCGCAGGTTTGGGAATATGCACTTTGAACAAGCTCCCCAGATGATGCAATGCCGACAACTCATGACATACAGGACTACACACTGAGGAACACATTCTTAGTGTTTGGGGCTACAGTACAGTGAGGTGATTAGAGTTGTTTGTCACCTACCAGGAAAATGATAGTCATTAGTCATTATTATTGCTATCTTTTGCTGAGTTCTTAATACCACATATTATGTGACTTAATTTCACAACCACTCCATGAGGCACCTGCTAATGACATGATGCGGGTGAGGGAAGTAAGCAGTAGAGTGGCTGGATAATTTGCCTAAGGTCCTGTAAATGAAAGAATTAGGATTTGAACCCAGCTCAGTGTGTCTCCAGAGTGTACACTCTTAACCCTGACCCTAAACGTGCACTCAGGCTTTCTCGCTCTTCACTGCTCTCCACATCCTACATCAAGCCTGCTCACAGCCACCTGCCCAAATAAGAAAACCAGCTCTCACTCTGAACCTCATCCCAGGAGGCAATTGTGTCTGCCTCAGGGAAACTTCCGGCAATGTCTGAGACATCTGGCAGCTAGTGGGTAGAGGCCAAGGATGCTGCTCAACACCCTACAGTGCACAGGACAGCCCCCTACTGTAACAGAATTATCTGGCCCTAAATATCAATAGTGCTGAGACTGAGAAACCCTGCTCTATAAATGGTTCTGACCCTGAACACATCAACTCATCTTCATTCAATAAATATGTATCTATGACAGGCCCTGGGCTAGGTGTGGGGATACGATGGTGAAGAAGACAGACTATGGCCCTGCCATCAGGCACTATATAGTCAAGAGGAAGAGACGCGTGAGTCAACATGTGATTACAGCACTGTGTGATAAGAACTGTGATAAGGAGGAAGGAATGCCTAGTTTCAGATAGATCTGGGTTTGAATCCTGCCACTTATTAGCTTTGTGCTCTGGGTGATTACTTAACCTCTCTGAACCTCAGTTTCCTCATCTGCAGTTCAGGGATCACAATTCCTACCTCATGGGGTCATCACATTCTAGGGTGCCTAGCACAATGCCAGGTATATAGTAGGTGTTCTAAAAATTGTAGCTATTATAATTGTTCTTATAATTAGAACATCTCTGTTAAAAAGTTGTTTCTTATATGAGTCAAGATCTATATCCGCTTGTCCCCATGCCGGTCTTGGTTTTGCACTGTGCCAACCAGAATATAAATCTCCTTCATCCATAGCCATTTGACTTTTGAAGACTGTCATGTTCCCTGCAGCTCTCTTCTTCAGCCTCCACAGCCTCATCTTTCCTCACAGAACATGGTTCCTGGTTTCCTGGCCTTCCCGGCCACTCTCCCTTAGTCATGCTCTAGTTTGCCACCGTCCCTCTACACATGCAGCCTCTAGAACCGGACGTGGGCCTCCTGTGCTTGTTGAGACCAATGCCTTGCTCCTGTCACTCACATCATCACCCTAGCCTTGGTTGCCCAAACTCTTTGATCAAGTTTTTTTATTCTTTCTCCCTCATTCTAGTCCATGCTTTCCAAATTTGACACCTTCCTGCCTGGTCCTTTTTAATAAACGTCACCTCTGCCCTTTTTGATAACACCTTCCCCACTGCATTTCTGATCAAACACCTGATCCTGACCAATCTCCCACTCCTTCTCCAGGTCTTATAGTGGTTTGAGTTCCCATCCAACCAGGTGGGGGCTCCTGCATACCTCCAGGAGCTCACACAATTTTAACTAATACATCTTTCTCTCCCTCCCCACCCATGATCATGTCTGTTTTCCAAGAGCAAACAGCAGCACCACCAGTTGGCCTGCTTCTTGCTGCCTCCATTACCACTTCTAATCTTACCACCACCTCTGCTGTCTGCCACTCTCTTCCCTCTTTGGGCCACATTTTTTTCTCCTTGTTATTCTCTGTTCTGTCCTTTGTCTACCACTAATTCTGAATGTCTCCGCTTTGGCTTCTCAAGAACCAAATCCTGCCTTGTGGCCAGCAGACCAATCACACTCTACATCTTTGGTTCAGCCCAGCTATTTTGGTCCCTGCTCTGTGCTCTGAGCTTTTTCTCACTTTCCTCTGGGTTTACACCTCTTTCAGCACTCAAAGGGTGACAGACATCTTAGAGTTGGTTAACTGAGCTGTAAAGGTCAGTGGCTGGTGATTGATTAATGGGTCCAGGTGCAAAAAAGATGAAAGGTGGATCATTTTGTTTAAAACTGAATGGGATCTCTCTCAAAAAACAAAACAAAAACTGAATGGGGATTTTTTTCCTTTAGTGGATTTTTTTTTTCCAGATGGGACAATGGAGCCTATTGCCTCTTTAAACAAAGAAGTCAAACTACAATAGATTGAATTTCAGCAAATGTTTTTTCCAACCTCTAATAGATACCAAGAATTGTACTTGGTGCTTTCATGTATATTACTCATTAAACCTGCCTAGATGAAATGCCTTTTTTGGTGCCCAGACTTTGCCTCCTAGATGAACTATTCATCTATTCATTCATTATTTATTGTGCCAGGCACTGTGCTAAGTACCATAGCAAATACAAAAATAATTACGAGCCTCTGCTCCTCAGGAACTCAATCTAGTGAGCAAAACATGTCAACCATCAGGTGTGACACACGGCGGCAGTTGTGCTTAGAGTGGCAGAGAAGGAAGGTGCTTCGGGAGTAAACAGGGCACCCACTAGCTCTGCCCAAGAGAGCTAAGGGAGGTTTACCAAAGGAGATGACATTTTAGCTAGACCTGAAGGATGTGTTTGCTCACACACATAAAGAGAATGGGCTTGTGGGCAGCAAGAGCAGCCTGGGCATGAGAAAGGGCAGGAAATGTTTTGGAATTGCTATGACTGGAGTTTAGAAGACTTGCTCCAACATCAGGGGCTTCTGCCCAGAGCAGTCAGAGGACTGCCTGGATCACAGAGCAAGTGAGTGGCAGAGACAGAGTGAAGCAGCAGCAGTTGGAATTGTCCGGCAGCTAATCCATAGTCCTTGGCTTCCGACCCTCTAACGTACACATGCGCATGTGCTCATAGGCATGCACCAGGTCCAAGCTCAGTGCCCTGTTCCCTGGTGCAGAGCTGTCATTTGACCAGCCCCTCCTGCTCCCACTTCCCCTCATAGGCGCCTGCCCCTTAGCTCTGAGGATTGTCCCCAGTGAACATGGGGGGGAAGCAGAACCCAGAGAAGGCTGATCCATCCCAGTGTTTGGTCCTGACCCAGACATTTACCTAGGACTTGAGTGCTTAGATCTTAACTCCTGTAGCTTCTGAGATAGACTCTGAGACCTTCATAGTGGATCCGATTGGCTTTGAGATGCTTCTTGCTGGAGTGTCCTAGAAAAGGATCTGGGTACGTCAACCTGCCCTTTACTGAGGAGGAGATACTTTTAATTTCCCGGAGCCCTAGAAGGCTGGAGTGGGTTTATGCTAAAAGTTCCCTGTTCCCTACCTCCTACCATAAGCAGTAATGAGAGCAGGAGGGAAGAAGATTCTTAAATTCCATGCTAGTTTAGAGGTAGGTAATCAAAAAATAATCAGTTGGCTGACTGGTTTGTCAACAGTATCTGTCCAAAGAGCCCCAGCCATTTCCCAAATGCCATAATTCATTTTAGTTGGATTTTTAGAGAGGAATCGGATTTACTGTAGATTTGTACCATACCTCTTTTGGAAGGGCTTGCGGCAGTTTACAGATTGAAACAATGTTCTTAAGTAAGACTTTTAAGGATGAAACATACGGTGGTGGTCAGAAAGATGAAAAAAATAATAGCTACTTCCAAGCATCACCGTGTTCAACACTTATGCTATAAATTTGGCTGAAAGATTCCTGGCAGAAAGGCCAAAAAGGAAAACCATTGGTTACCCAGTGTTCATTTTCTGACCCCAAAAAACCATACAGAATCTCCTGTAGGGAAATCATTTTCCTTAAGCTAAAGTTTGATAGAAAGTGATTGTGTTTGGTCCTAAGAAGTTGAGATACAGGGTAAAGAGTACACAATCCAAGTCGGCTGATGTTTCTCCGTGTGCAGTGCTCCCAGTGCTGCTGAGAGGTTATGTCCATAGGTCACCTGAGAGCAAGTCGGCTTGACCATGACAATGTACCGCCTTCAAAGGACCCAGCAGGACTGGCTCTTGGCTCAGGGAGAACGTGGGAAGGCGAGATGACTAGATCTCAACACGCACGTTACCCAAAGAAAGAGATAACACACACCTTTGGAGTAATTATGTCAGGAGCATTTGTTCATCTTAATGACCATCTGGGGAGGAGGAATTATTGTTTACATTTTACAAGTAAGGAAATGGAAGCTTAATTTTTTGGCTGATCCTAGGCCACCATCAAGTCACAAGTGATTCTCTGTAATTTGTCCACTTGGTAAATAGATTATTATACAGGGTGGGGCAGACACAGATTTACAGTTGTGAGTACTTGAAACACAGAGCTTATTCTCATATTATTTTCCATACAAACAACTGTAAACCTACTTTTGCCACACCCTGTATATCACCTCCCCACTTCCTTCCTTTCCAACCCTCTCTACTCATCACCACACAGCCCCCCCCTAGTTGTACCCATTTTAAAGACTGCTCAGAATGTGCCATGCTCCCTCACAGCTCCAGACAGTTGCACATGCTATAGCCACCAAAACAGCTCTGATCCCATCTCCACTCAGAGGCCTCTCCCAAGCTCTCCTTTCTCTCTGTCCCTGCCCCCCATGTGGCTGAGACACCCTTCTTTTGTTCTCCCATAGAACCCTGTACACGCTGGATTTTTTAAAATATATTTTTTATTGTTTTCAAAGAGGAAGGGAGAGGGAGAGATAGAAACATCAATGATGAGAGAGAATCGTTGATCGGCTGCCTCCTGCATGCCCCCTACTGGGGATGGAGCCCGCAACCTGGGCACGTGCCCTGCCCAGAATCGAACCATGACTTCCTGGTTCATAGGTCAACATTCAAACACTGAGCCATGCTGGCCAGGCTGTTTTTGTGTTTTTTAAAAATATATATCTTTATTACTTTAGAGAGGGAGAGAGAAACATCAATGGTGAAAGAGAATCATTGATTGGCTGCCTTTTGCACCCACCCCCTATTGAGGATCAAGTCAGCAACCCAGGCATATGCCCAGACCGGAATTGAACGTGATCTCCTGGTTTATAGGTTGACACTCAGCCACTGAGCCATGCTGTTTTTAACCAGTCCAATGGATTTTATCACAAGACAGTAAAGATGTTAGTCACCTTTGGTAAAGTAAATAATTATTTATAGTTTCTGGTTTGCCTCCTTCCAAAAATGGTTTGATTTGCCTTGTAATAACAGGCATATCCACAATAAGACTGTTCATATAGAAACAAGAAACAAAAACTATAGATAGAAAGGGAATAATATCGTTGTCTACATTCTTTTTCTTCCATGAGCTCACCTGGTGTCCAGGACAATCCTCTGTGGATGGGCACAGGTTCTGTCTGGCTTAGAGACAGGCACGCAGGAGGCTCCTGTAAATGCTTATGAATTCAGGAAATACATGGATGTTCTTCTCATTCTCCAGTTGATGCCACAAGTGTTTCCTGGTGCTCTGGTTTCTTCAGGCTTCCATCCCCTCATGCTCATTAGTGGGAATAATTGTCTTTACTTCGCTGCCTTTCAGATTCATTGCTTTGTTGGAGCTTCATCATCCAAGCTACTTCAGATTCTCTTGCCCTTTTTATTTTTAATGACTCCATGCATAAAACTTAGAAAAAAGAAAAGAGCAAAAAAAGAAGTCCCCCATGATACTATAACAAAGGATATTTATTAATTTTTTATATAAACTTTTTAACATTATTTCAGATTTTCAGAAAAGTTTTCCAGAATAGGACAAAGAATTCCTGAATATCCTTCACCTGATTCCCCAACTATTAACATTTTACAACATCTATTTCCTCTCTCTCTCTCTCTCTATTTTTTTTTCCTGAGCTCATTTAAGAAAGAGTTGCAGATAAGATACACCCTTATGTAAACCTAAATACTTCAGTGTGTATTTATTAAAAACAAGAAATTCTCTTACGTAATCATACTATTATTGTGCCCTTATAGGCTTTTCTATGCATATGTTTATGTATTGATATTTAAATTAAATATCAATATTGTTTTGTTTATATTTGTTTTTAATGGCTTGCTTTTTAGAAGGGGTTAGCAGTAAAGAATGTATATAACCTCATGCCAGTAAATATTCTACAGCATAATTCATCAGACTCTGGCTTTAGACAAATAGGTTTCTGGAAGGCCACTCTCTTTCAGAAAATGAACTGTTCTTGTGCCCTCGCATGTCTAGTCGTATGTTACATCTGTCAGTGGAAACCACTCAATAGATGAGCAAAGAGTCAGGGTAGTAGAAAGCCTTGAATGCAAATTTAATCTTTATTCTGTAGCCAGTAGAGATCCAGTGAAAAGTTTATAGCAGGAGAGTAAGCCAAGAGCTGTGTTTTCTGGAGATGAATTTGCATGTCTTCAGGAGAGAGTCAAGGAGGAAGAAATCAGAGCATGAGTCCTCAAGCCCCTGGGTAAAATGATCCGTTTCAAGGGCAGATCTCTGCCCAGGTAGAACAGAGGCTTCTCCAGCATAATGCATCCTTTCCTTTCACATGTCTTTCAGAACTGGTTAAAGTCCTATGGCTATCTGCTTCCCTATGATTCACGGGCATCTGCGTTGCACTCAGGGAAGGCCTTACAGTCAGCTGTCTCCACTATGCAGCAGTTTTACGGGATCCCAGTCACCGGTGTGTTGGATCAGACAACAATCGAGTAAGATTTGCATAGGACATTGTGCCTTTGAAATTTCTGGACTTACGTTTAGGTTCACATTTGTCATGGCCTCATGTATGCACCATGCCCGCCCATCCTACCTTCCTTACCTTTACTCTTCAGTATCATCCCGGAAGGCAACACCCCAAGGTGCCCTTTCCTAGGTGAGCTGGGGATGGGCTCTGCCACAAACGTGCTGTGTGACCTTGGACAAGTCACTTAACCCTTTGGGGCCTAGGCTTCCTTATCAGCACAGCGAGGGGTTTGGCTATAGATTACCTTAAATTTCCTGACTCTAGAACTGGTGGTTCTACGAGTCATCCCTCTAGCATGATAGACACTTGACGCAGAGAACACTTGAAAAAAAAGTTGACAACACTTTTTCCATTTATCAAATGTTTGCTGAGTGCCTGTGCTTGATCCTATGGTCCCTGCCCCACCCCCTCACCCCCCAGGGCTTACCATTTAGTGAAAAATAGTCATCTGGCTACATCAGTCTAGGACTCAGAGGAAACACTGAGTTTCAGGGAGACACTGAGAGATAATAACAAACCAGCCACGAGGATGGTCGAGATGGCTCGGGGAGAGTATAAGAGGAGGAAGAGAAGAGTGCGGGGATGGAGCCCCTCAAAACAAGCTGAGAAGGAGCAGACAGAGAGGTTTAAGGAGCCTGGGGTTGTGATGTCATGGCAGTGAAGGGGGGAATGGCGAATGAGCTCAGCTGCTGCAGGCTGGTCAAATAGGAGGCTGAGATGTGTCTGCTGCGTCTGGAAACAAAGAGGTCATTGTAAGCTTTGGAATGGTGGAGACAAAATTAGATTGCAGTGGGGAGAAGGAGAGGTGAGGAGTAGAGATGGCAAATGTAGGAAAACTTTCAAGAAGCTTAATAGTGAAAGGGAGGAATAGATGATAGCTAGAGAGGAATGAATTTTATTTGTTTATTTTAAGTTTGAAGAGAGTTGGGCATGCTTCAGTCTGTTTAAGAAATAGCCATGGAAGTTATTGAAGCTGTTTAAGAAAAGTCATGAGAAAGGAGGTGGGGGGGTTGGATCCTGAGCTCAGGTGGCGGAGAGAGCAGGGCTGGATGGGGATGTGGGGAAGGTAGTGGGTGAAAGAACGGAAAATCCACCCAATTGAGGAGCCAGGATCTATCCACCCCTTGGATGAGTCACTCCGTGAGAGAATCATCTCTTTGGGCTTCAGCTTGTTCGTTTACAAAGGGGAGTGTTGAATTATGACTCTCAAATTCTAGATTCCATTGTTCTGAGTGTCTAAGCTTTTAAAATGTGGTGAGTGTGGGGTTTTATGATCCTAACATTCTGTCCAAATGTTTTCTACTCCTAGGATTCTCTGATTGTGAGACTGTGGAATCCTGAGATAATACATTAGACTGCTCCTATGATGCTGGGAGTACAATGGACTCCTTAGCCCTGTGACCCCATGAGTGAGCTGGTTAGAGAGGACCCACCGCCTTTCAAAGCGGAGGTTATTTTGAGGGCTTTGTGCAGGGCTCGTGGCAGTGCATCCTGGGGCAGAAGCACTGGTGTCTCTGCTGAGGCACCACCTGGCCTTGGGTTTTACTCTGTTCCAGAAAGCCCCAGGCCTGCTGGACAGAGTTCAGAGTGTGGCAGGTGGACACGAGAGGAGGAGGCAGAGGGAATGATCTGAGGGAGGAGGATGGCATTTCCCACTTGCGGTTCTGCCCCGCCCCCTCTTTGCAGGAAGGTGGGGAATGCTGATTTGGAGGCCTGGACAGGAAGAAGGCAGTCACACTTAAAACAAGAATGGGGAAGGTGTTGGGGTAAAATTTAGAGACCTTAGTTTTGGCTTCAGCTCTGTGGCCTTGGGCAGTCCACTGCCTTCTCTGGGCCTATTTCCCCCCCGGGGAACCTTCCAGGCCTTGCTCGGCCCTGTCATTGCAGAGATGGCTCCTGGTTCCTTTCCCAGGGACTGTCAGTGAAAGGAAGCTAGATTAGCAATTCAAAGTACTATTTAAATATATTTTATTGATTTTTCACAGAGAGGAAGGGAGAGGGAATAGAGAGCCAGAAACATCGATGAGAGAGAAACATCGATCAGCCGCCTCCTGCACACCCCCCACTGGGGATGTGCCTGCAACCAAGCCACATGCCCTTGACTGGAACCGAGCCTGGGACTCTTCAGTCTGCAGGCCGACGCTCTATCCACTGAGCCAAACTGGCCAGGGCCAAAGTACTATTTTTCAGTGCCTACCTTGGAAAACGTCACACATTAGTCATTCACTCATTCACTCATTCATTCATTCATTCATTCAACAAACAGTTCCTTTAGCCCAACCTTGTGCTAAGCATGAAAAATAATAGTTCACTTATTCATTCAACTAAGTTCTAGCCCCAACTCACTGTTTTGTTATATTTTGCAAGTTACTCAATTTATGTGTCTCTTTTCCCTCACCTATAAAGCAGAGAATAAATAATTTCTGGTTACCTCACTAAGTTATATTGAGAATCAGAAAAAAAAATTTTTTTAATGCAAACACTGTGAAAATTATCAATTTTTATTCCAATGCATGGTATTGTTATTATTGTGTTTTCCATTATTGATTTCTGAGTATAGGACACTGTAGATGATGTAGACACTATATTTTATTTGGTTATAATATTCTGTCTCTTTTCTATATTGCCAGTAGCAACTGCTTTCAACAACTGCAAATGAGGTCAGACTGTTTTCCCTTCTAGCAATCCCAAGCTATTGTTTTAGTGAGAGAGTCATTAGGCCAGCAGGGACTTGGATGGCCTGGGCCCCAATCAGCCATGAGCTTTTAAATCTCCTACCCTGGCCCCTCTTTTATATCCCAATAATGTCCAAGGTTACTGTTCCCTGATATAACTTTACCTGGTAATAAACAGTTACCAGGATTTACTTTAGTTCCAGGCACTGGGTTAACTTCTGGGGAAACAGTGATGAATATGATACAGTTCCTGTCCTCAAAGATTTTCCCATTTACTAGAGACAACAGACTAATAAATTTAAAAATTCTGTGTCCTACAGTTGTTTAGCCACTTTTTGAACAACAGGGCACTTGCTGTCTTCCAAGCTATGCCGTTCTACTGTTGAACGGTTCTCACGCACTCAGCAAATCACTATTGACCACCTCTGTGTCAGGCATTGTGCCAGCACTGGGAATACAGGCAAGGTTCCTGTCCTCATGTGGCTTAGAATCTGGGAGAGAAAAAGAATAAATAAAAATGCAAATGTATAATTTCCATGAATGGTAAATGCTATGAAGAAAGTTAAGCAGGATAAACCTTAGAGAAGGTGGGCAGGGAAGTCGTCTCTGAAGGGGTGACATGTGAGCAGACACCTAAATGAAGTAAGGAGACAAACCATGTGAAGAAGTGTGTTGCAAGCAGAGGGAACAGCAATTGCCAAGACCCTGCAGTGGGCATAATCTTAGCATGTTCAAGGCACAGCAAGAAGGTCACTGTGGCTGGAGTAGAATATATGAGGGGAAAAAGGGTAAAGGTGTCATCAGACAAGTAGGCAGGGACTAGATCACAGGGGGCCCTGTGAGCCAAGGTAGGGAGTTTCGAATTAATTCTAGGTGTTTGGGGGGATCATTGGAGGGTTTCAAACCAGGAAGTGATACGATTCAATAACATTTACAGAGCATTTTCACATATATGTCCTCCTTTGAGGCTCTCTACAACCTAAGGACAGCAAGAACTTGAATTTTCATGTTGCAGATGAGGAAACAGGCTCATGCTGATTCAGTCGCTTGCCTGGGCTCCTATGATTAGTGGTAGAGCTGGAACTATCAAGCCCATTGTCCTGACTCCCAGTCTCACATGCAGCAATGTTTCCGCATATTCAGTTGTGAGTGAATGAATTAATGAATGAGTCGATTGTGTTCCTATTGGGGAACCCATCAAAGCCAGGGTTCCAGTGACCCACACAGCAATTCAAACTGGGACTGGAGACTGTGCAGTATCTTCCTAGAGTGCTCAGTGACCACAGTGTAGGTGTGTATGTGTGTTCTCTCTGCCCAGATGGATGAAGAAACCCCGATGTGGTGTTCCTGATCACCCCCACTTGAGCCGTAGGCGGAGAAACAAGCGTTATGCCCTCACTGGACAGAAGTGGAGGCAGAAACACATCACCTACAGGTGCTTTGACTTCCTCTCTTCCTCCCTGGTTTTGGCTCCACCTTCATTCTCTTTTTCCTGGCCTGAGTTTCAGAGGTTGACACCTTAGGTGGGTCTGTGATCAGGGCGTGGGCCAGGTGCTGAGAGCCTATGACAATGGTTCTCAACCTGTGGGTCTTGACCCCTGTGGCGGTCGAACGACCCTTTCACAGGGGTCGCCTAAGACCATCCTGCATATCAGATATTTACATTACGATTCATAACAGTAGCAACATTACAGTTATGAAGTAACAACGAAAATAATTTTATGGTTGGGTCACAACATGAGGAACTGTATTTAAAGGGCCAGAAGTTGAGAACCACTGGCCTATGACTTTGTCATCCTGTTGGCTTCCAGAGGATGCTATATCAACCTTCAGATTTATTGGGTCTTAGGGGTTCTTCCTTGTGGTCCTGTCACATTCCAATCATGTTAGCTACAGAAAGTGGGGGCATGGATTGTTCAGTAACTTTCAGCAATGAATAAAGAACCATAGCTGAACTCATTCTCCTATCACCACTTGACAAACGACACTATCTGTGATCTACATCCCTTTCCCACTTAGTCTGATAGACTTCATGCGAGATTCCCAGCACAGGTTTCCAGTTGTTTTTTAAGGACTATAGAGAACTGGGACCTAAATCACAACAGTGTCATGTGCTGACTGTCTAAGGCCGTGGTCGGAAAACCGGGGCTCCCAAACCCATGTTGCTCTTTGGCCCCTTGAGTGTGGGTCTTCCACAAAATACCGCCACACTCAAGGGGCCAAAGAGCCGCATGTGGCTCGTGAGCTGCGGTTTGCCGAGCCGCAGTTTGCCGACCACTGGTCTAGGAAAACCAAGGACAAAGCAGGATCAGCCTCTAAGTCACACCAGTGATCAAGAGCAGGGATGATGGAGCCCATCACAGCTTTCTCAGATGTCTGAATTCAGACTGGGGCTGGGACAAGAGCCAGACATAGGGCAGGCTCAGGTGGGCTCTGGTTGGCACCTCACAAGACTCTGAGTCCATCTTGGGTAGATCTCCTGGGTTCTGAGGTAGGATTTAAGATAGAGATCTTAGAGTGGAACTAAGGGCTCTCCTGCTGACAAGCTGTAGAGATTAGAACAGGATTCTTTCAGAAATCTGACAAGAAAAAGAAACTGAAGAAGAATCTGGGTTAGAAACTGGAGAGACTCTTAGGGTCTCCTGAAGAGGTAGAGTGGATCAAGAAAAAGAACTGAATTCTAACACAACCCTGACCTTAACTTCTAGAACCCAACTTCTCTGAGCCTTAGTTTTCTTGCCTATAGAATGGGTGAATAATCCTTCTTCCAGGTGTTCATGAGGCAGAACATCCAGAAACAGTGATATTCCATTATGAGTAACCATGCAGTATGGATATAGTAGCCTTAAATAGCTAAATCTATAGCTGATTAAATCATATACTGCCCTATACCAGCTTTTAAATAGACTAGCAGTAGTTGGTGCCAAATGTGTGGAGTGTTTGTAAGAGACATTTCATTTAAACTCTCCACTGTTTAACTACTTTTATAACTTTTATAAATGCACATATTGTATGTATTGGGAGAATGTGAATTATTGAGCCTGGGTTGCAGGCTCAATCCCTAGTGGGGGGCGTGCAGGAGGCAGCCAATAAATGATTCTCATCATTGATGTTTCTCTCTCTCCCTCTCCTTTCCTCTCTGAAATCAATAAAAATATATTTTAAAAAAGAGAAAGAAACATCAATGATGAGAGAGAATCATCGATCGGCTGCCTCTTGCATTTCCCCCACTGGGGATAGAGCCCGAAACCCAGGCATGTGCCCTGACCGGGAATCAAACTGTGACCTCTTGGTTCATAGGTCAACACTCAACCACTGGGCCACACCAGCCAGGCAGAGGAACATAAATTTTAGAAACGACTATCCACCAACTTATTTTTTTTTTCTAAAAATTGAAGGGAAATCCTATATTTAACACAGACTTTGTCAGAGACTAAATACAAAGCACTGATTAAAGCAAAGATACTCTGATTTAGGCAGGGTTTGGGACCCAGAGCCTTGCCTACTCAGCCTATCCCTCAACCCCTAGGGCACCTAAGCAGAATTCTAGGTGTCAAAATTTGAAGATTATAGGGCCATATGGTCTCTGATGTTCCTTTTAGCTCTGTTAGTCTTTGACTCGCTGTCTGTTCCTCCCTATTCTAATTCCTTCCCCTCTCTCACCAGCATTCACAACTATACCCCAAAGGTGGGTGAGCTAGACACACGGAAAGCTATTCGCCAGGCTTTTGATGTGTGGCAGAAGGTGACCCCACTGACCTTTGAAGAGGTGCCATACCATGAGATCAAAAGTGACCGGAAGGAGGCAGACATCATGATCTTCTTTGCTTCTGGCTTCCATGGAGACAGTTCCCCATTTGATGGGGAAGGCGGATTCCTGGCTCACGCCTACTTCCCTGGCCCCGGAATTGGAGGAGACACTCACTTTGACTCAGATGAGCCATGGACATTAGGAAACGCCAACCATGATGGTAAGGCAATGAGGGAACAGGGGATCAATCCTGGGTTTCTCAGAAGCCCCGAGCAAGAACCTGGAGGATACCATAGATGAGATGAGTTCCTAGTTTCTAGAGCTTCTTGTCCAAGAACTAAGAACCTAAAAGGGTAGGAACTATGTCCCCTCATAATATTCAACATGTGCTCCACCAGGGTCCAGGCCATGGAGATGGGTGAGATCACTTGGTAAATGGTCTAACTGGGCTGAGTCAGAAGGGAGGAGTTGGAGCATGAATAAGAGGATAAAGTAATGAATCAGAGGCTGGGGAAAAGGGTTAAAAAGTAACTAAAGCTGAATGTGGGGTCTGAAAGCGGTAGGCTCTGGCCTGACGACAGCTTCAAAGGCCATCTTATGGGATGACGTGACTGGCTCACTCCCTTATGTCAACCTCACAGGTAACTAACATTCTTGGATAACTTTGCTCTTCATCACTATGATTTAATGAATATTACATGGATCCAGAGTTAGTACTGTACAGTAACAGTAACAATATTTTTCAGTTTGCAAAAGAGTCCCGCATCTATATTTACTCATAAGGCACATGTTTAGTAAGCAGGCAAGTGTTGATCATTTTTAAATGAAGAGTTTGGGATTGAAGTGGCATAGCTGGCAGATAAGTGGCAATGCCAGGGCTCAAACCATAGTTCAACCACCTGGCTATGCCTCTAGGGGCAACTAATTCACCCCCAGTCTCCTCACCTGTAAAATGAGGGACTGGATTAGATGATCTCTGAGGTTCCTTCCAACTTTAATGAAACATGATACACAACCCAGGGGATCCAAACATTTAAAAAAAAAAAAAAAGACATGGTCTCTGCCCTCTGGAAGCCCAGGGTCAAGTCGGGGAGACAGATATTGTACCTAAATCACCCTGGCACAGGCAGCCTGTACTGGAGGATATAGCAGAAATGCCAAGAAAATGCAGAAGGAGGCTAGGGGAGAAAGGGACAGAGGATCCTATTCTATTCTATTTTAGATTGTAATAGACAACTAGTATGTTAGTATTCTAAGGCCCTGTCAAGTGCTTTTTACATAGTCTATATATATATTACTACCCCCATTTTACAGATAGGTAAACTATATAGAGAAATATTAGGTCACCTACCCCAGGTCCCATAGTTGGTGAATGATGAAATAAGGCTTTGAACCTGAGCATTATGACTCCATAGCACACCAAAATCACCTAGGAACTTTTTTTAAAGAATGCAGACTCCAGGTTCCAGGCCCCTAACCTTTTGCTATTCTGATTCTCTGATTCTGGGCCTGGGAATCTGCATGTATTCTGATAAAATCCCTTCTGATGCAGGGGTTCCATCACCTCAAGAAACACTGTCTCCAACCCCAGAGTGTCTTTAACTTGTCTGATCGTAAGACTCAACCATGGCTTTTGTTAAAAACATCGATTCCAGGCCCTCCCCCTGGAGATTCTCATGCTTAAGCCTAGGCAAGTTTGGGAAACACTGGGCATTCCTTTTCCTTGGCGAAGCTCAGGCTGAGAGCAGACTTTAAAACCCATTTCCTCAGAGGCTGTGCCTAGTGTTTGTAAATGGGGATGACCTCCTTGAGAAAAATTTGTACTTATCTTTGCATGGATCAGGGATCATCAACTCTTGGCTCATCCTTCAAAGGGTGGTTCAGGAGGTGGTTCGGCCAAAGCTTAGCCCAGGCAAAATTATAAATCCAGTTTCTCTTTGCCCCTTGCCCCCTTCGAACCTGTGTCCTCTTTCCTACCTAGCTCCATTTCCTCTGCCCCAGTGTCCCTTCCCTTCTGTCCTGGAGGTGGTTTCCTGGCTTTCAGGACTCCTGTCCTTTATCTCATTCTTATTCTTGGATCCGTGTCAAGGAATGGCGGTCTGTGCTAACTGATAAGGTGTGAGGAGAAGAAAACTAACATTTTTTAGCCCCAGTGTTATGCCAGCTTGTGAGATTTTAAGTCATAGCCCTGATAGAGATAAAGGAAACCCTCAAAGGTTGTTGTCCAGGAAGCACCGGGAAGACACTCCTCCTCCTCTGCCCTCCCCTTCCCAGCTCTGGGGGTTGCATTTCCCACATCCACTCCCTGCTGTTGGAGACCTTGGACCCAGTCTCAAAAGCCTAAGCATTGCTGGTGGTGTGGGTGGGAAGGAGTTGGGACCATCCCAGCACCTTCCTGTCTGTCCCACCCCATCCTGATGAAAGACTGCTGGTTCTGACAAAAATTCCAAGGTAGCCAATGTCTTCTTTGGACAAGAGTCAGGACTTTTCTATGCTCTGGAAAACCAAGCATGAACTGTCCAGATGCCTCTCATAACCACAGTAATAGCTGGATGGCAAGCTGGAAAGGCACCAGCTGCCCTAGGACGGCTTTGGAAAGGGAAGGATAGGAACCAAGATTTATTGAGCACCTGTATATTATCTTGTTTAATTTCCACATAAACTCAGGGAGGGAGGGAGCAGTGTTCCCCTTGGAACTTTTGTTTCATGGCTTTCTTCTCTATTCTATATTTCCAATATGGAAATTTTCAAATTCACAAAAGTAGAGAGAATGACAATATGAACCCCCAGGCACCCATTACCCTGCAACAACAATTATCAACATTATGTCATTCCTATTTTATCTACCCTCTCCCGTCACACACTTTTATTTTTTGGCTGAGATTTGTTTGTTTTTAATTTCAGAGAGGGAGGGAGAGGGAGAGAGAGAGAAACATCAATGATGAGAGAGAATCATTGATTGGCTGCCTCCTGCACCCCCACTCACCCCCCAGGGACCGAGTCCACCACTCGGGCATGTGCCCTGACCAGGAATGGAACCCTGACCTCCTGATTCATAGATCGATGCTCAACCATGCTGGCCAGGCTTGGCTAAGGTATTTTAAAGAAAATCCCAGGCATAATCATTTCACCTGTAAATATTTTGGTATATATCAATACCTCTGATTACTTTTTACACAACCACAAAATCAATATCAAACCCAACAAAATTAACAATAATTTCTTAAAATCAAATACCCCGTTTGTGTTCATTTTCTCAAGTTACTTCAAAAATGTCTTTTATAGTTGTTTGCTTGCATCAGGATCCTTGGCTAAGGTATTTTAAAGAAAATCCCAGGCATAATCATTTCACCTGTAAATACTTTGGTATCTATCAATACCTCTGATTACTTTTTACACAACCACAAAATCAATATCAAACCCAACAAAATTAACAATAATTTCTTAAAATCAAATACCCGGTTTGTGTTCATTTTCTTAAGTTACTTCAAAAATGTCTTTTATAGTTGTTTGCTTGCATCAGGATCCAAACACCATGCATACATCATACAAGACTGATGTGTCTCCTAAGGCCCTTTTAATTTAAAAGTCACCTTGCTTCCTTTTCCTGTGCCCCAACAACCATATATATTAAAGAAACTGGGTCACTTCTCCTGAGTATAGTTATTTGGCTTGATGAGATTCAGGTTCACTTTTAACTTGTCTTTTTTCCCCATATTTCCTGAATATTGTTAATTAGATCAACAGGCCAGATTCAGGTTCACTTTTTTGGCAAGAATACTTCCTAGGTTAGTGGTTCTCAACCTTCTGGCCCTTTAAATACAGTTCCTCATGTTGTGACCCAACCATAACATTATTTTCGTTGCTACTTCATAACTGTAATGGTGCTACTGTTATGAATCATAATGTAAATATCTGATATGCAGGATGGTCTTAGGCGACCCCTGTGAAAGGGTCGTTCAACCGCCAAAGGGGTCGCGACCCACAGGTTGAGAACCACTGTCCTAGGTGGTGCTGGTCCTCCCTAATCCATCACATTGGGAAGCACATGTGACGCAGATTGCCCCACTTCTAGTGATGTTAAGGTTGACTGGTTGGCTCAGGTGTGTCAGCCTGACCCAACCTTTAAAAAGTTTACCTGGGGAACTTTAAAAAGGAGGGGGAAAAAGTTGCCTAAACTCTAACCCAAAACTCCTGAATCATAATCTCCTCCACCTGTGTGTTTAAAAGGCTCTCTGTTGCAGCGGTCGCCAGCCTTTCGGACCTCACAGACCACCCGTGGTCCACGGACCACCGGTTGGCGACCCCTGCTCTGGAGAACCACTGGATGGTAGAGGTGATTCTGATTCTCCAGCTTGTTGGAGTCTGGGTGAAAGGTAATCTAGCCCACCACGCCTTTAAGCTGGTCTTGGGGACTACTTCCAGGTACTTTCTGTCCTCAACTCTTTCCAATGAGTCAAGTAGTGAAGTCAGCAGAATTCACTAAGCTCTGCTGGGGAGGGAGCCCAGCCCAAGGGAAGGTGACAAGATAGGAAGAGTCATCCAGACCAGCAATTCACAGGGTAGAGCCCTTTTGCAATTATTTCAGTGACTCTTCCCCACGTTGGGAGCTAGACTCAGCAGGGATCATAACATCCATTTTGTAGATGAGGAAAGTAAAGTTTCATGTGGTTAAGAAATTCACACAGTCGGTAAGTGGCAGAGCCAGGAGTGAACCCAGGACTCTGAATTTTTAAAAGTCACCCCAGGTGGTTCTGCTGCAGGTGGTCCAAAGACCACACCTGAAAAAATATTGAACTTTTGGCACTGTTCTGTCCTGACTGCTGTCACCGAGCCCTCTCAAACACAAAGCTTGCTCTCAAGGAGCTTACAGTCCGAGGATGAATGAGAGTGTGTGCTAGATACTATCATGTAGAATGGAAAGTGGTCAGTGCCATAGAGATAGTTCAGATAAACCGCTGGTAGAGTGCAGAAGAGGCAGCATTCACTGTCAGTGGGAGAAATCAAGGAGGGCTTCCTGGAAGATATGGCATTGAGCTGAACTTTGAAGAAATAAGGCTATTCCAGGTGGAGGGGACGGCGCTGGCAAAAGAACAGAGGAAAAGGGAAATTCTGTAAACTTTTGGGTGTTGGAGGAGTAAATCAGATGGGGCTCGCCAAATTGGGAGGTCCTAAGAGAAGGAAATGAGGCACACACAAGGTATATACTTGCTAAGAGGCCCAAGGCTTTGAGCTCCCAGCCCACAGGAATACTCCCTACTGGGATGCTGGTCCTCACACACAGCTCAATGTGACCCAGCTAATTAACAGTGATAGTTTTGTGACAGGAGCCTATATGAATGCTTTACATATTTTGCCTCATTAATCTTCACCTCAGTTCTTATGATGGTACCATTATTCCCTTCATTTTACAGAGAAAGAGATTTAACCTGTCACCCTGCTAGGACATGGCAGTGCTGGGATTCATGGCAGTATGACTCCAGGAACTGCCATTCTGACCAGTGGAGTCTTCTCCATACCTCTGCTCTTCCACCTCACACGCTCCAGGGAGTTCTCCTGCTCCTGTTCCCTCTCCTTCCATCTCCTCAGGGCAGGTCTCTTGGGTTTCTGTGCAATAAGATGCCAGTTCCCCAGTTCTCTGCCTTTTGGTCCCTGGATCAAACCCCCAGGCCCTTTCCTTCAAGGACTTACTCCTGTTGTCTACAGAGACCCAGGCACAGAGGCTCACAGAGTAACAGACACAGGCTAGGGACAAAGGTTTAGTCTGGCCAGGAGCTTGGAGCCCTGCTCCCTGGTTTCCAGCAGAGATCCTTGTGGATACCCCCGAGGAAGAGCCTGGTCAGGAGACAGAGGCCTACACAGCTTGTCCCAGGTGGAAGAGCAGGCTAGGAGCAGAGCCAAGACTGGACCCCAGGAAGCAGAGCTGCCTTCCGCTGGCTCTAGCAGCCGCCTTTGTTTGGGATGGAGCTCAGAGATGAGCTCACCCTTTCCTGCTGCCAGAGGGACCAGGACCTGAGGAAGGAACTGGGGGCAGCCTGGCCTCCTCATGCCAGCTTGCCCTTCCCCAGCAGAAGGCAGCCCCAGGCTCCTGGCCAACCTTGTGCTGATCTTGCCCATGCCCCCTTTGCTGAAAAAACTGGTGGTGTCAGCAGAGCAGCAGGCATACACGTGTCTGGGTCCACCCCATGGGGTTCTTCTCTTTTCCCAAGACTTTAGCCAGAAAGGCCAGAGCCAATCCTCAACCCCATCTGACCCTCACAGGGCCCTTGGCTGCACTGGGGTAGGGTATCTTTGCCAGTGACACTGGGGCCAGAGTGGACACTATGACTCCTGACAACCTTCTGGGCTCCTGGCAGCCTCCCCTGTACTTGAAGGTGGCAGGAATGGACTGCAACATGCCTCAAAGCTGGGCAGTAAGAGGCAGGGCTCAAGGGCATTCCAATGCCAGAGATCAAGGGAAGCAGGGATCTGTAACTGGACAGACAGGAGTCAGGACTGTTGAAACAACAGCCTGCCCAACTCCCAGCCCCTTGCATTTCTTTCACGAAGTTGGGGTTATTTAATCCCACTAAAATCAGGCTTTTCCCTGTCCCAGGCCTGATCAGGGGAGTTGGTTTTAAGAGGACCTGGTTGCTAGAACCCCAATGGCCTTGTGCTTCCCTTCTGGTCAATAGGCTTATTCTAGGCACCAACCTTCCCTACCTTATGTATGGTAACAAGAGCAACTATGCCCTCACACACCCTATAAGGTAGGATGATTTCCCCAGGCTCAGGGGATAGGCCTTCTGGCCAAGTTCCCACAGCTGGTGGGGGTAGAGCTGGGCATTAACGTGATCTGCTCCACTCAGGCATGTGCTCAAGACCACGATGCTATGTGGCTGCCTCAGCTTCATACTTGAGATCCCATGCCCCACTTTCAGCACCTGGACCTTATTGTTTTTTACTCAAATTTGAATTCCTGTCTTTGATCTCAATGATAACTCAGTTTAGATCTGAGGTCTTGCTGGACTGAGAGCTGCCACAGGCCCAGAGCCCGGCCTGCCCCTGGGTCTCCTGAAGCTGACCTCCAACCTATCGCCCAGGACTCCCCTCTGCCTGTCCCACTACCTCCTCCTTGGCTCAGGCCCCTTTCGTCTCCCACCTGGGCCCTTGTACAGCTTCCGAACTGACCCCCTGATCCCCCTGCCTCTGGTCTCACCGCCCTCTAAACCCTCCTCCAACCACAGCCAGAGTGATGTCATTGTGTCACCACCCCCACTCCTGCTTAAACCCCCCACTGGCCAAGGAGCCAATCCAAATTCCTTTGCATGGCATCATAGCCTGCTGCCAGCCTGGCTGACCTCATCGCTCTCTGGCCCTCCCCTCGTGCTTTGTTCCAGAGCCAAGTGGAATGAAACTGCTTGTCCCTGGATCTTGTTTATAGCTTTCCGTCTGCCAGGAATGCCATCCCCACCCATCTTCCTCTCCTACCTCCTGAATCCATTCTCCTAACTAACTTCTTATCTTTCAACACTCAACTTATGCTTCACCTTGATGAAGCTTCATGGAACACCTTCCTTCAAGTTTAAATGACTCCTCCTTCTTGATATCCTCACTCTATAGACACCTATTAAAGCACCTGGAACACTAGTTTCACTTATTTCGTTTCTCCTTCCCTTTCCCCCATGATGTCGAGAGTTCTGGAAGGCAGGGTGTGATCCAGTGTCCGGCACGGGGCCTAGCACAAAGTCTATGGGTGTTTTCCAACATAATGGATTGACTGTCTGATATCTAAGTGGGTGCCCTGGGCACCTCCCCATCCCCCTCTCCACAGGGAATGACCTCTTCCTGGTGGCTGTGCACGAGCTGGGCCACGCACTGGGATTGGAGCACTCCAACGACCCCAGCGCCATCATGGCACCCTTCTACCAGTACATGGAGACACACAACTTCAAGCTGCCTCAGGATGATCTCCAGGGCATCCAGAAGATTTACGGTGTGTGGCAGGGGAGAGGGGGCCACCACTTCTACTGTGGGGTTGGGCTGTGGCTGCCTGTCATGGGGAGCGGGGAAAGGAAGGGGGAGCACTGCCATCCATCCACATAGCTGCTGTGTCTCTGACAGCTGTCTGACCTTTAGAGACTGAAGATGTCCTTGCTTAACCAGAGTGGGCAAAGCTACCTCCCCACCTCCACCATCCCCCCTTGCCCTCACCCTGAGAAATAGGGGAGGGTATGCTACTGGGAGGGTATGCTACCTACTCCCTCTTCTCTCTTGCCTTGCCCCTCCACACACCTCCCTCTAGCCTCCTGAGGTTCACTTTCAAGGGGTCCCACCTCTAGCCAGGAGATCCACACATCTGCCCAAGTATCAGTGATACAATGTGATGAATATCATAACCAGAGCTTTTTTCTTAAACAAGAAAAACTAAGAAGCTAGGCTGGTACCTTGATAAAATATGAGAAGCCTGCTACCATACCACCCACCCAGTTCTCTGGTAACACTGGTATGTGAAATTCTTGTTGTTGTCCAGTAGGTGGAGATGGGAAGACCAGTTTACTTGAGAAAATGCAGGTCCACATAGCACAACCCCCTCCCCTGCCCCACCTCCCGTGCCCCACTGCCCCCAGGCTATGGAGCATAGATGGGCTCTCTCTGGACCTCACAGAGGAGGTGGCCCCACCCAGAGCCCTGAAGGTTAGGCAGGATCTCCATAGGCTAAGCTGTAGAGGACTGGACAGGGGTGGTGGTAACTGGAAGGTATTTTGAAAATAGAATGGCCAGGATTTGCTGATTGATGAGACATGGGGTGAGGAGGATGACAACAAGGTTTCTGGCTTTTGTAATTGTGGGGCCACAGGACTGACCAGTCTGTAGCTCAGAGATCTGGGCTGGGATGTTGATTTGGAAATCTTTGGTGTCCAATATAGCCACATGTGGCTACTGAAATTGAAATTTATCTTAATTAGACTTAAATAAAATAAAATTTTCAGTTCCTCTGTCACACTAACACTAGTCACTCATTTCAAGTGTTCGGTAGCCAGGTGTGGCGAGAGGCTGCTGTCCTGGACAGTGCAGATATAGAACATTTCTGTCATCCCAGGACATCCTATTGGACTCTAAGGGAGTCTTTAAAGCTGTGAACTGGATGAGATCACTTAGGTGGTGATTCTTAACCTGGCTGCCCAATGGAATCACCTTCGATTTTCAATAAAAAATACCAATACCAGGCCCTCACCCCAGAGATTTGGTTTTAATTGGTCTGGGGTGCCTTCTAAGCATCTAGAGTTTTTTAAACTCCCGAGGTGATCCTATTATGCAAGTTGAGAAGCTCTGACCTAGGGACCAAAATAGAGAGAGAGAAAAGAAGAGGACCCAGGGCTACCGCCACCTTTCGAGTAGAGGGGAATGAGGAAAGGCTGCCAGTAAAGGAGGCTGAGAAGGCACAGCCCCGGGTAGGAGGGAAACCAGGACAGTGCTGGGTTCCGGAAAAGAGAGAAGAGTGTGTTGAGGAAAGGGTTTCTATGATTTGCTACAAGTGTGGGCCTCAGACAGCAACATGAGCATCGCCCGAGAGCTTAAAGAAATGCAGAATCTCAGGCCCCACCAGATCCTCTGAGTCATAATCTGCATTTTATCAAGATCCCTGAAGAACTCATATGCACATCAAAGTCTGAACCAAGTAACCACTGAATCTGGCAACATAGAGGCCACTGGTGATCTTGACGGAGCAGTGCAGTGGGTAACGGGCAGAGCCATGTTGAAGCAGGACAAAGAATGGAGGATGTGAGGAAGTGGGCCAGCGGGTGTGGAGGGGAGCAGAGACGAGGGTATTGGTCACTGAACCTAAGAAGGGACTTGTTCTCTCACAAAAGGAGAGAAGAAAGAGAACATATCAGATTTGAGGGTGGACAAATGAGAGTCTCATTCGATGGTTATTTTTCACCTATTTTCTCAAAGATTGGGGACTGAAAAATGGGGAGAGAGGACAGGATGCTGGAGTGTGACAGACCTGTCTCAGGCTGCCTAGGTGATGGGGAGGCAGGGAATGGCTGGCCCCTTTCTAAGATGCAGCCCCTCTCTCCAGGACCCCCAGCCGAGCCCCTGGAGCCCACAAGGCCCCTCCCCACGCTCCCTGTCCGCAGGATCCATTCACCGTCTGAGAGGAAGCATGAGCGCCAGCCCAGGCCTCCTCGGCCACCCCTCGGGGACAGGCCATCCACACCCGGTGCCAAGCCCAACATCTGTGATGGCAACTTCAACACAGTGGCTCTCTTCCGGGGCGAGATGTTTGTGTTTAAGGTAGGCCCAGTCAACAGGCACCTTCCAGGGGTCCCCTCCCATGTCTTTCCCACCATGGAGCAGGCTGCTGCTCTGGGATTCGGCCTGCTGTGGGGCCTAGCTGGGAGCTGGCCCAATGGCCAGGACACGGGGTCTCTTCCTGGTGCTGCTGAGTGAATCAAGAGG
This sequence comes from Myotis lucifugus, assembly GCF_000147115.1. Classification (NCBI taxonomy): domain Eukaryota; kingdom Metazoa; phylum Chordata; class Mammalia; order Chiroptera; family Vespertilionidae; genus Myotis; species Myotis lucifugus. The sequence goes on from NW_005871108.1 coordinate 5,075,389, forward strand.
GAGGGGGGGAAATTGGTGACCTCAGGGTTACCTCTTGGAAGTGTTGGAGACTTGCTTCTGGTCTGTGACTAAGCAAGTCACCTCCCTTCTCTGGACCTCAGTTTCTCCATCTGAAAACTAGGGGTCATTCCCCTAACGAAGGTGTATGAAGATCAAATAATGCATGGCTATGAAGTAGGGGCTGGCACAGTGGTGGCTGTGTCTGTCTCCCGATCCTGCCAGGGCTGAGAGGCTGGCACTCAGGTGTGCCTGACAGAAAGCAAGCCAGGCTACATCTTGTCACCTGCCTGGTCCTATCACCTTAGCCAGGGGCTGACTGGTGGGGAAGCCTGCTTGGTGTGTTGCACTGGGTTCTAAGGAAGCAGACTCTGAGACCATGTTTGGAATGCAGGATTTTGATGAGGGAGTACTTTTGGGATCAGCATCTGTGGGAGGGAAGCAGGATTGGGCAGAAGATGATAGTTATAAGCAGCCATTAGGCCCATTGCAGACTCAGCCACCCTCACAGGGGGCTCTGGAGCTAGGTTGGCTGGTCAGAATTACCCCATATTGGGCTCCACATGGCTGTAACTTTATACCCCCTGCCTCATTCAGTCACTGGATAAGGAAGGATGTGACCTGGGGGGAACTCTCTGAAGCGGAGGCCATCCTGAGAGGCGGGCAGTTGAAAACTGCCTGCGGACCACACTCCCAGCCTCGGAGGCAGTAAGCCCTCCAATGAAGGGGGTCTGGGCAGCACGTCTCCATCACACTGGGAGGTCGTGGAGGACTTCCCCACTCCCCTCGTGGAGTTCTCCCCAGCAAGGTTTGAGCAATGAGCAAGAATCAGGCACCTGGGTCAGCCTGCCTCTCGCCGAGTGGCTCTAGGAAACCACTGGGCATTCCTTAGGACTCTGTATATCTCAGATCAACTTAACCAGAGTAGTGAAAGTCAAAATAAGGTTTAAACCAGTGGTTCCCAAACTTATTTGGCCTACTGCCCCCTTTCCAGAAAAAATATTACTCAGCCCCTGGAAATTAATTTTTTTTAAATTTTAATAGCAGTTAGTGCCATCACCGCCCCCCTGGATCGCTGCAGCGCCCACCGGGGGGCGGTAGCGCCCACTTTGGGAATCACTGGTTTAAACAAACTGGATGTAAAAGTGCTTTGTAAAACACCTTTGAAAAACCGTTCCTAGCCTTTGTACCATCGTTTACGAATCATTCATTCTTCTGTACTCTTGGATCCTCCAACTGAACAGCTCCTAGGCAAGTCTGGGTTTTATCATCCTCACTTACACATAAGAAAACTGAGGTCCTGGGAGGGTGTAGACCTGGCCCAGTATGCCCACCAGCCAGGGGCTGCAGAGAGGCCAGGCACCAGTTTGAAGAGGAGGGCTTTTCTCACACTCTTGGCCTATTGACCTGCCATTTATTCAACATCGACTATGTGCCCCCTATTGTTCCAGGCACTTTGCCTATATTCTCTCATCTGATCCCTCATTATTCCCCCATTTGCAGGTGAGGCTCTTTAAGTACTATGCCCAAGGTCATGCAGCTATAAGTGGAGGAATCTGAATTCACATCCAGGTCTTGGGGGAATTCCCCCAAGCAAAAGAGGGTTTGCTTCCCACGGTCCTTGCCCTGCTGGATGGAGCCAGCCACATACGAGGAGGGCACTCTGCCCAGGCTCAATGACCTAGGAGTGGCTCTGCTGATGTCAGTGACTCTCTGCTGCCCTCACGTGGCTACTCCAGGCCCTGGCATCACCCCTTCTGCTCCTCCACATCTCTGCTCCCATCAGACCTGTCTACTCTGTCTCAGGCTGCTCCTTTAAGGAGGCTTACTTAAAGAGAGTTAATGAGCATCCTGTCTTCCTCACAGGGCTTTGAAAGTTAGAAGCAGTAAATGGACAGACTTGACAAAGGGCTTCAAGGCTGGGCACAGGGGAAGGTATTGGGTGGTTTGGGCTGAGCACTGGGTTCACAGGTTATGCCTCTTCCTCTCCCCTCCTTAACTCCTAGGATCGCTGGTTCTGGCGCCTGCGCAATAACCGGGTGCAGGAGGGTTACCCCATGCAGATCGAGCAGTTCTGGAAGGGCCTGCCTGCCCGCATAGATGCAGCCTATGAAAGGGCTGATGGAAGATTTGTCTTCTTCAAAGGTAATGTGGCCTGTGCTGAGGGACTTGGGATGGTTCCCTGTCCTCGGGACCCCCTTTCTCCATCTGTGAACTGGGAGAAGTGGGGTGGGAGGCAGATGTACTCCAAGGGTCCTTCTAGCCCTAACAGAGACACTGACATTTGAAAGGACAGATCCCTTCAGGCAGGCAATGCACAATTTGGGGAAATCAAGTCAAGGAGTGATTGTTAAGGGTCTGTATGTGTCAAAGTTGGTGGGCAACAAGCCCCAGCCACATGAAGTAGAGGGTTGTACAGGCCACTGAAGACCATCAGTGCTCCATGGAAGGCCACCCTATCAGTTCTGTAAGAGTCCAGAGGGAGGAGGCCACACAGCCCAGAGGCTGGAACAGTCAGGGAAGGGGGAGGGGGGCCTAACATGTGCAGCAGGCCACCCTGTGCCCTCCCCGAGCCCATCCTGTGCTAGGTGGTTTCACTTCAATTATCTTGACCTGGGTCAGGTAAGATACAGATAGTGAGAAGCAAGGAAAGCATTCCAAGGGGGAGGGAACAGCATGGGCAAAGGAGGAGTGTGGGAATGTGCACGCGTGGAGCCCCTCATCGGAAAGCTGTGAGAAGTGGCCTGGAAAGGTAGTTTGGGGGGGAGAGGCCTGAAGAGCCTTGTTTGCCAGGCCAGAATTTAATATTGATCTCTTAGGGCAACACTGGAAATTCACTGAATGTTTGTGAGCAACAGAGAACCAGAGAGCAGGTGCAGAGGCGGGAGGCCATTTCTGAAATGGTTGCTGGAGCTGAGGAGAGTGATGTCCGCAAGGCCCATACCAGGGAGGCTAAAGACAGCTAGAGGAGGAGGAAAGAGGGCCAGAGGTGATGCCAGGACTTGTTGGGGACGCTGGGAGGCTGAAAGGTGATGAGGGAGGGCGCCCCTTGTGATGGAGATGGGGAACTCTGGAAAGCCAATTTGGAAATGCCCAGAGGCAGATGGGCCACAGGGTACCCAGGTCTGGTGCTTGGTCCACTGAGAGAGTGGCTATGGGCTAGAGCCTCAGAGTTGGGTGTCATTGGTGGAAGGGGGGGAGCAAGGAACACTAGTGTGTACTAGTGGCTGAGATCACTCAGAGAGGAGAAAGGAACAAGTCACAGAGGGTGAAACACGGAGCCTGGGCAGCATGGAATGAGTTGTCCAGGATCTGTGACTGGCTTCTGGCCACTTGCCCCCTACGGTTTGCCTGGGCCAAGAGGCCTCAGTCTTCTACTGAGGGCATCAAGCAGGCCTAGGGCTGTTTCCCTGTCGTACTCTGGCTCTATGAATGACTTCAGTCCCCGAATAAGATGGGCAAGTGGCACTAGCCACAACCTCTGGCATTGAGTGACTGGGCAAAGCTGATCCTGGGCTCCTCTTGGCCACAGGTGACAAGTACTGGGTGTTTAAGGAGGTGACAGTGGAGCCCGGGTACCCCCACAGCCTGGGGGAGCTGGGCAGCTGTCTGCCCCGAGAAGGCATTGACACGGCTCTGCGCTGGGAACCCGTGGGCAAGACCTACTTTTTCAAAGGCGAGCAGTACTGGCGCTACAGCGAGGAGCGGCGGGCCACAGACCCTGGCTACCCCAAGCCCATCACCGTGTGGAAGGGCATCCCACAGGCTCCCCAAGGGGCCTTCATCAGCAAGGAAGGATGTATGTATGGGCCCGGCAGGGTGGGAGGGGTCTCAGCAAAGCCCTCGAGCACACTCTCAGGGTACCCAGGTTTGAGAAACACTGCCGGGGAGCAAAGACAACTGCCTCATATCCACCCATGTTCACACAGCAAAATTCTCTTACCAGCCACCAAGTCACAATTTCTTATCTCCAGGGATGATTCTCCACTGAGAGGTGTTTTCATAGACTGACTTCATTCCTTCAAACAGCATTCCTCATGGGCCTCAGGTGTACTCCAGGAGCTCCTTGAGTTATCAAATCTGAAAAGCAATGATATGGTTTTCCCAGGGTTTGAGGGCAGGGAGGTGGAGAGAGAAGCTTTCTTTGTTTACAAGACATTTTCTAAGCTCCTCCTAGAGGCCAGAGTAGGAGCTTCTCAGGAAGAGGCTGGGTCTGGTCAGGCGCAGAGTAGGTATCATAAATGTCTGTTGAATACGTCTCCACTGATATGGTCAAAAGCACAGCCGGGCTGGTTTCACATCCCATCTCCACCACTTACTATGAGTTTGGGCAAATCACTTTTTTCCCTCAGTTTCCTCATCTATATCCCTCAGTTTCCTGATACCTACCTCATAGGATTTTGTAAGGATTAAATAAATCATGTAGAGCATTTAGACCAATGCCTAGCACATGGCCCATGCCATCTGCTTTAGCTGCTATCATCATTGTCATCTTGTTGATGTGTTTTAGTTTATATGGAATGACAGATTTACTCACTCCACAGTAATTACTTAGAACCAGGTTGTGTGGGAGGGCTGAAGATGGAGCAGAGAACAAGACTTGCATTGCATCCTGTTTCTCAGGCTAGGGGCAGAAAAATAAGACAGCAACAAATGCTGTAAGGGAAAGAAATGCTGTGAGAAAGCAACTAGGCAGAGGGGGCCACTTTGGAGGTCATTGGGAAGGACTCTGATGAGAGATCACTGGTAAGAAAGCCAACAGCTCCAGGGACAGAGCAGCTATCTGGTGGCTCTCCTGTGTACCTAATGCTTTACACACGTGGTCTCACTTTCTGGGGAGCCTCAGAAACAGATGACATCAAAGACTGGCCAATGAACGTCCCAGCCAGGGTGGGGAACCGGCCAATGAGAGTCTGAGTGCGTTGCTTTGCATCTGTGGACTGGCTTGCTGCTAAGGCTGTTGCTGGGAGCCTTGGGGTGGCCCCCCAAGTTTGCTGCCTTCTTTCCTCCCAGCCCCTCCCCTAGAAGGGTCCCAGAAATCTTGTAATCAGTGTTTCGAAGTGATGTATGCCAAGCCAAAAAAAAATCCATGATAATTGCCAAGAGGTGGTGTCTGCTGTCAAGAGGAAAAATCTTGCTCCCTGCCTCCCTTGGCTCAGGCAGGAGCTGGACTGAGGCACTAGAGCTATGGAGATTGCGCTGTCCAAGCCCTAAGTTGGGGGCTTGATCTGACCCATGTGGGGGTGCCTATGGGGACAGTGTGACAGAGCTATGGCCCCAGGCTGAGAAGGTCCAGTCTGGGAAGCACAAATTGAATTTACCAATTTGACTTAAAGCCCCTCTATGGCTCCCCAGAACCTTTGAGAATATGGGGTGGGCTGCTCCAGGTCCTGGGTGCCCATTTCTGCAGCCATGCAGGTGATAGTCCATGACCCAGACACACTATTTGCAGGATGTGCCAAGCACTGTGCTCCCCCACCTCCAAGCGTGCCAACACCCTGTTCCCACCACCTCACCAGCCCACCCCTCCTTCAGAGCTCCTCTGGGACTCCCCCAGCTGGGAGAGGTGCCCCTCCTCCACACAGCCACAGCACCTTCCGCCCTCACATGCAGGCGCAGCGAAGTGTCTGGGACTGGTGGTGATGCTGGGCTGTGTTTCTGCAGATTACACCTATTTCTACAAGGGCCGGGACTACTGGAAGTTTGACAACCAGAAACTGAGTGTGGAGCCCGGCTACCCACGCAACATCTTGCGTGACTGGATGGGCTGCAACCAGAAGGAGGTGGAACGGCGCAAGGAGCGGCGGCTGCCCCAGGACGACGTGGACATCATGGTGACCATCAACGACATGCCAGGCTCTGTGAATGCGGTGGCCGTGGTCATCCCCTGCATCCTGTCCCTCTGCATCCTGGTGCTGGTCTACACCATCTTCCAGTTCAAGAACAAGGCAGGCCCTCAGCCTGTCACCTACTATAAGCGGCCAGTCCAGGAGTGGGTGTGAGCAGCCTAGAGCCCTCTCTGTCCACTCAGTCTGGCCAGTCAGGCCCTTCCTCACCAGGGTCTGAGGGGCAGCTCTGGTCACTGCCCACTGGAGCCAGCAGGGCCCTAGGCTAGGGGTCATGTAGTTGAAGTGGTGGGCGCATTGGCCTAGGATGAACGTGGGGCAGGGAGTGATGGCAGCTGTGCCCCAGGGTGTGTGCCTGGCACCCAGATGCCAGCCTTCTGTCCTGGGTAAACTGCTCCCTACTCAAGGGAATAGGCCAGGCCCCATGCCAGGTGGAGGCCCTGTGGTCACTGCATCCTGTGGTGTCCATGAGACGCCACAGCTTGGTTCCTGGCTGGACCCAGCACCTTCTGTGGGAAGCCAGCACTAGTGCTCTCGGTCCCATCTGGGAGAAGCCACCAGTCCTGGTCCCTCTTTGCCAACACCTGCTGGTCAGATGTCCCCCCACCCCCACCCCACTGTTCTCCAAGGCTACAGGACCCCTGCTGCCAACACAGTGGGCAACAAGACGGGTTTCCCCTGCTGGCATGCAGCAGATCCCTCAGGAAACCTGCTCCACACATCAGGGTCTCCTCTGAGACCCAGGATTTAGGGTCACATGCTGCAGGCAGGGCTGTGGCCCAGCCGGGTCTCACAAGGACCCAGCTGTCACATCTTGAACATTTAAATGTCCTGTCTCTACTGTTTAAAGTCCCATTCTGCAAAGGCTGCTTGAGGCTTTAGGTGAATTAGAGGTGACTGTCTTGGTGATGAGGCCGGGTGACAGGCCATGCCCCAGGTGATAAGGACCACGGTGCTGCTAAGGCCACTCTAACACCCAGACACCCCAGGAGCCAGGCCCTCCTCCTGAGGCTAAAGCACTGGGGCAGGAGCTGACCCTATTTCTGGAGGCTGATCTGAGTTTGTGACCATCCTCCACTCTCCTTACTTTCTCCCCATTCCCTCAGTCTCTAGCAGCACCCCAGCCTGTAGCTTGTGGCCTGGGGGCTCAGCCTGACTGGTTACGTGAGGCAGAAATGGCTTCAGGCCAACATCCTCATGGCCTTGGGTAAGGGAGTCAGGGCAGCCTTCTCAAGTGCTCAGAGCCCATACCCCCCACGTACCCTGAGGCCCACTCAATCCCTCAGACTGGAACCAGTGTTCATATCATGAGCTTGGCCCTTGCTAACCCAGCTCTCTAGGCCATTTTCCTGCGTTGCTCTTTGGAAAAGAGCACCCCCATGGGTAGTGGCCCCAAGCCTAGGGGCCCACCCTACAGTCTCTGGCAGGAATTCCTAGGGCTCAGCTTGCCTCACTCCAACCCAGTAGAGGCAGCCCTACTTATCACTGAGAAGCCCTGGGCAAGACCAATGGGTTCAGTGATGCCCGCTGGCTCTCTGCCAAATCCAGGAGGTGGTATCAGTCCTCAGGATGCTGCCACCCTGGCCCTCTGAGCCTACAAGGACCTTGCCCCCACCCTGTGACCTCTGGTCTTTGGGTCAGCTTAACCTGTAGGAGACAGGGACTTCTGTTGCCCTGGGAGCTGTCTGTCTAAAGCAAAATCTCTTGTCCCAGAGGCACCTATTGGGCTCCACTGTGTTCCCTGTCATTATCCTTCTGTGTTTTGTTTTGTTTTTCTCATTTTGGCCAAGGGCGGGCTCCCTGGGGCGGGTGGGGAACAACTGCGGAGATATAAGTGATTCATAGGTTTGTACACTGTTTTATACTTTGCAAAGCACTTTATTAGCTCACACCTGTCCACTCACATGAAACTAGTGTAGGCCCTGGGAGGCCAAGGGTAATTTTCATCACGCCCTCAAATGAAGCACAGAGAGGTTGTTACGTGCCCAGGCCGTCCAGTGAGCTGGCTGGGCCTTGGTCTCCACCTGTGGACCCCTCTAAGGTCCAAGATGAGATCAGAAGTGTCTCTTTTATCCATCTTTTCCTGGCCTCCTTTCGCCCCTTCCTGGTCCCTCTCCACTCCTCAGGTTGGTGCTCTCACTTCTTGAATGCTCTAGGCCCCGCAGGCTCCCGTTGGCTCCTAATACTACCAAGGTCAGCTGAGAAAGAGCAGGAGATGGAGGCAGGCAGCCCAGGCTGCAGATGTGAGGGATGCAAGGCTAGACCCAGAGAGGGCTCAGCCTGGAGGCTTCCAAACTCGGATTATCCTGCCTTGTGATCATCTGTTTGTCCATCACCCCAGGACAGAGCAGACAGAGGGGCAAAGCCCTGGGGGTCCCAGAGCCCAGCTTCCCCTCAGCCTGGGGAACATCATAGCATTTCAGTGTCAGTCACATTTTAAACTGATCAGCCTTTGTATAATGTTTTTTAAATCATTTCTAAATAAAACAAAAATACAGTCTGTCATTTCCCTTGAATGTGGGAGAGAGAAACCGGTTCTGAGAGTGGCCTAAGAAGCTTCTGGGAGAAGAGAAACAGGGTACTTTGGGGTGTCCAGGAGCTGCCCCATTCATCTCATCTGCCGGCCCAGCAATCGCATATCCCCTCTCTCCAAGAGGCCCAGTGGAATCGGGTCCCAGAAATACAGCCTGACAATGCCTCACTGGGTCCAGGCTGGAGGACCAACCTCCCCTGGTTCAGGAAGAGTCACCGCGGCAAGGTCTTCTCTGCAGTCAAGGCCCATCGTGCAATGACCAGAACAAAAGCAGGAGCCGAGTTCTCAGCAATGAGGGACAAGTGAGGTCAGTGGCCTTAGGGTCTCACCACGAACCCTCGCCTGGTTCTGGAAGTCAGTGACAGGGAAGCTGAGCCAGGGCCCAGATGGCTGGAGCTGCGGGTGCGGGTGAGCACGAAGGCTGAGGTGGTTTGGGTGTAGGATGGGGAGCGAACAAATTCAAGGTGTCCCAAGGCGCTGCTGTGGAGGCAGCTCTGCCGGGACTTCCTTCCAGGCCCCTCGACCTCCTCAATCCCCGTCTCTGGGGCGTGGGGCGCGGGGGCGGGAGGGAACAGGCTGAGAGAGACACTGGGCCGTGGGGACAGACGACAGTGGCCGGACCGGGCGAGGCGAACAGAACAGGCGGTGAGCGGTGACTCGGAGGGCGGAGTCAGTACCAGGAGGTGCAGGCGATGAGGAAGCGCACGTCGTCCAGGGGCCCCCAGGGGCTGGGCTCGGGCCCAGGCCGCTCAGGACCCTCGGGCGCCGCGGGCTGGGGTTGGGGCTGCGCCGGCCCCGCGGCGCCCTCGCCGCCGCTCAGCTGAGCGCCCATGGTCTGCAGGAGTAGGAGCCCGTCAGGTGCTCGGCCAGCCCTACGGCCCCCTCCCTGCCCCTCCGACCCTCACCTCGCGCGGCGGGAGCAGCGGGTCCCGAGAATCGCAGCGCCGGCCTCCACGTCCCGCTCGCCCGCGCCGCTGCGCCGGGAGGAGCTATCGCCGTGACGTCACCACGCCCGGCCTCCAGAGCCGTTTCTGGCCCCGGGGGCGGGACCCAACCAGCTCGACCCCACCCACCAGCAACCGGCCAATCCCGTCCCAACCTGCGGTGACGCGCCCCGCGCAGCCAGACCAATAGAAGGCCCGCCCCAGCTACTGGGGAGCCCGCGGAGGGGGAGGCTGTCCAGGTCCCCGGGCAGCCAGGCCAGCGACCTCCAACTATGTTGGGTCAAAGAGGGCAAGCCTGCCCCATAGCCAGGTGCCCCAGGATCCTCAGACCAGCCCTGGGGGAACTGACTTTCATCAAGTATGAGGCTGAAGTTGAGAGGAAAATGGAGAACTAGTGTAGTGGAGCCCATGGCGTACCCCCGCGCATCCTCCCCCATCTTTCCCCGGGAATAACAACACATTCAGAATGATCAGAAGCAGCTGCCTTTAATTGGCTGGCACAGGGCAGCAGAGCTCTCAGCTCGCAGCCAGAAGGCCTGACAGCTAGTACATGGTAGATTTTTGCAGTAACTAGAGTCAGGAGATGGGCACTGGTGAAGAAGGGTTGGGCATCCAGCCACCTGATACCAATGAGCTCTCTGCCACATCCGGGACACAGTGGGTGGGACGTTGAGAGGGAGCCAAAGTTCAGAACCAGGAGCCAACAAAACAGCATGGGAGGTGATTCAGGTAAGGCTAGAGAGAGAGAGAGGAAGGCGCATGTCAGTAGGTGCTTCACAGAGCACACCTCACCCTCCATTCTCAAGGTGCTTGCCTCCAACCCTACCCCAGGCCCTTTGTGCCAGCTTAGCCCTGAAGAACCATATTCAAAGCCCCTTCCAGGTTCCACTGATCCCTTGAGTTACAATCCATTGTAGAACTCTCAATGCTTAAAAAGTAAAAGTAACTCCTTCCCTGTTCAGATGGGTCAATAATTTACTCAGCCCAGCCGGCCTGGCTCAGTGATTGAGTGTTGACCTAGGAACCAGGAGGTCACGGGTTTGATTCCCCGTCAGGGCACATGCCTGGGTTGTGGGCTAGATCCCCAGTGTAGGGAGTGTGGAAGGCAGCTGATCAGTGATTCTCTCTCATCATTGATGTTTCTCTCTCTCCCTCCCTGACTGAAATCAATGAAAATATGTTTAAAAAATAATTTATTCAAACTGTTAGTGGTCTTAGGTTGAATCCTCAAGGGTCAAGTCCAACAGACATGAAAGAAAGGAACAAGGGGGCTCAGACAGGGGAAGGGATGTGCCTAAGCCACAAATCCCCCAGTGGCAGAGCTCAAGCCAGAACTTTCTTCCTGCAAGTGATAATCATGTGCATGATTATAAAAATGAAGTACATATTTCTAGTGGCCTGACACCTTTATTTTAAGGTCTCACAGGCACCTCAAATTCAGTGAGTTCAAAACCAAAGAAGAATAATGAGTTTTGTCTCTTCTTTCCAATACCCATTTCTTTATCTTATCAAACTGCGATGCTGACCGGTGTTGCTGACTACATGACTTTAATAACAATTTCTGAAGTTTCACCATTAAATGCAACATTTGCTATAATTTTTCAGTAGGTACCAATAATCAGGTTACAGAAATTTCTGTTCTTAGGTTACTAAGAGTTTTTTTGTTCTTTAGTTAAATGATTAATGGTGTAAGTACTGTCTTTTTCTTGTGAAAGTCTGTTTCAAAAGGGCAGGGAGTGTATATTTTATTTATCATCACATCACTATTGTCTGGCACATAACAGGTGCTTTAAAAAGGCTGTTTAACAAATGACAGAACCACTGGTCCCACTTTCCTGTTCAGACCCTTTCCACTGCTCTCTAGGGCTGACAGCACACAGTCTGTCAGTGTGGTCTCCAAACTGTCCCATCACAGTCACACAGGGAAGCTTATTAAAATAACCACACATGATTGGCCCCACTCCAGACTGAGGGAATCAGTAACTGAGGGATGACGCCAGGAATCTATGTAAACAATCATCCAACATAGACCAAAGGTCAAAATCATAGGTCTATAGTCAAAACTTCTTGACATGGGGGAGGGAGATTGGAGGCCTACGTGAAAAAGGTAAAGGGATTAAAAAGTACAAATTGGCAATTAAAAAAATAGTCATGGGGATGTAAAGTACAGTATAGGGAATATAGTTAATAATATTGTAATAACTATGTACCAGTCCTTCCGGGGGAATCACTTCCTTAAGTTATATAAATGTCTAACCACTATGTTGTATACCTAAAACTAATATAATATTGAGTGTCAACTCTAATTGAAAAAAAAAAAAAAAAAAGACTTGACATGGGCATTCAGTCCCCAACACTCTGGGAATAATAGTTTTCCCCTTCATACTCCTCTATCTGTGTGTCTGTTTAATGTGCTTCCCCACTCTATCTATGCATATTCAATTACCTACTCATTCCTTAAAGCCCAGACTAAATGAACTGTCCTTTCTGGATCCCAAAAAGTGTCTCTTAGAGCTTGCCAAGCACTTACGGCACCTTTTATTTCTTCTTTGAAGATAGCTAAGAGTATGTGTGGCCACTACAACTTTTCTCACCTGCTACACTGTGAGCCCCTCAGAGGCAGAAGTAACACTAAGTTGCCTATCCCACATGAAGCCTTGTCTTTAGGGACTCTGAATGCCCATGTCAAGTCTTTTTTTTTTTTTTTCCAATTAGAGTTGACACTCAATATTATATTAGTTTTAGGTATACAACATAGTGGTTAGACATTTATATATGAACATCAGGCGGATGAATAAATGAAGAAGGGAGAATGAAGGGAAATACTGCCCGTTACGAGTGCTATTACTGGGCACTCAACCCACTTTGCAGTTTCTGTTCTCATAAAGACGCCTGTGCTAGTTGGGTGTAGCATATCCTGGGAAGGATCCTCATTGGGGAATAAGAGAGAAGGAGCCTGAATATCCAACACCTGCTGCTCTTCCAAAAAAAGAAGAGATTCTAGAGATTCACACCCCTGAATCTCCAGGGTTGAGGCCCAAGAACCCACTTTAAAAAACAAATAAACACAAAAACCCAGGTAACTGTGCTTGTGATGCAATCCCCACCCCCACGTCCATTAGGCACCTAAGGTCTCCTCAGTTCCTAAGGGCAGCCTCCCCTCCTTCCCTCAGTAAACAGTTCTTTTCTGTATCAGTCTGCCGGCTGGGGCACCGATACAGTGGCAGATACAAACTACATGTGGTAAGTGATAAAATAAGACAGACCAGAGGGAAGCTTTGCCCAGAGAGAAGATACACTGAACCAAGTCTTCAAAGACAGGGATGAGCAGATACTCAGGCAATGCTTGCAGCTGTACCCTATGACAGCCCGGCATTGTGAAGGTGTGCCCTCACACGCAAGTAGAACCTACAGGTATGAATACAGTGTGGCTCCCGTTATAGGTGATCTCCTTCCCCTACCTTCAAAGGGCAGAAGAGAGACCCAGATACCTGTCAATGAGTGAATCCCGCATGCTGGTAGCAATGGTGCTAGGCTGGGCTTCATTCAGCTTAAAGACACTCTCCACCACTGAAAGCTCTGTGCTGGTTGTGTCCAGGCCACAGAAGGCACACCAGTCGTTCACCACCATCCCAGCAGCGATGACCTCGCTGCCCCGGTTCACAGTGCCCGCCTGCAAATGATAGCTCAATATGGATCATAACATCAATAATCAAAGTTTCTCCCATCCCTGATGAGAACTCCCCCCAAACCCTGCTCCCTGACCTGCAGCCCAATCCCAACCTGTGATGGGTAATAAGCCCAATAATGCAGGACAAAGGGATCTGCTTCAGCAGGAGACAGAGAACAAGAATGCTTACCACAAGGGGGACCTGAAGGAGAGAGGACAGTTCATCCTGGTCTTCAATTGAAGTCTTGGGATGTACCAGCCCTCCCTGATTGCTGAAGACACAGTAGCTTCCTACTAACACCTGGTCAGCCACGGTCTGTCTGAAGACTTCCACTTTGAGCACATCAGCCAGGATTTCTTCTGTCTCCTGTCAGTCAGAGGTACTGTGCTCAGCGCCCAGGGCTTGCAAGTCAAAGAATCCAGGGTCCTCCATGCCAAGAACCACACAGGGCTTAACGCCCTAAAACCCCCATTCCTCTCCTACAGAGCTGCATATGAAAGCTTGATCCAGAAAAAGGAGGGGATACAGCTTGGAGCACAGTTGAGGCCAGCTATGGAGCCCCTAATATCCATGCATGCCCTGAACAGCCAGGGACTGCTCTCCACACCACCCTTTAATGCACACTCAAGGTTCAAGTGTCAATCATCTCTCCTGGGCCTGGCTGGCTCCTAATTCTGAAGGATTAATACCCTCTCCAGCTTCTTTCTTATACTGACCACACCATGGAAGGTCTCTATTATCACTATTCCAATGAGTAACTAAAATGTGAGACCACAGGTATAAAAAGAAACCATAAGATACCCCTATTTCCTGCCTGACAGGTAAGAACGGTGACTAGCCATTTACAAGGCTAGTACTGTGACTCTTGGACCTAGCTAGGCCGCCTTACCCTGTCCAGATCTGGGTGGACCAAGGCCACATAGTCATTGCAGGTGGTGACATTGCCCAGGGCTGAGAGCCGCTCCTCTACCCGCCGGATCTGCACTGAGTCTGGGAGGCAGTTTCTAATATGTTGTAGCTCCTGGTCAGTAGTGTTGTTGGGCACCAGGAGACCGTGTCTGTTCCCTGGAAAGATCCAAATTGCAGGGTGGAACAAGGAAAGACCATGAATACACAAGATACCTGCTGAGCCCTGGAAGCTGAGGATACAACCCAGCCCAATTAATTAGCTTTCCCAGGAAAGCTTTAGGCCAACTCCAGCCTTCTAACCAATTGATCCATACAACACTAAGAGAGACCAGGAGTCCTACTGGGCAACCCGAGACAGCCTAGGAGTGTGTCCCAACACACACTACCTACTTTGACAATACCAACCAGGGGGACCTGGACTATCAGAAAGTGTTCTTGGCATTAGTTATATATTTTGCCACTTAAAAGATTACACCACACACCTACTAGAATAGCTAAAATTTTCAAAAGAACATCAATACCAAGTGCTGGCAAATATATGGAGCAACCAATAGGAGTGTAAATTGTTTAACCACTTCAGATAATTATCTGGCATCATATATTAAACTGAATATTCACATACCCTGTGACCCAGCCATTTTCTCCTAGGTATTACATAATCAATACATGTACTCACTAAAAGATATAGCAGCACTATTTATAACAGACCAAACTGAAAACTACCCAAATGCCCACTGTCAGTAGAATGGATAAATACATTGTGATATACGTACATAAAACATACTATACAGAAACGAGAATGAACAAACTACAATTATGTTGTAACAACAATGACTAAACCTCTGCCTCCCTCTACAAGGGCACACTTCTGTGAACTTCTTAATTCTCAGTTGTTACCATTATAATATAAAATAAAACAGCAATGGTCAGGCTCAATTCTCCCTAGTTACATCAGAACTTCAAGTTCTGAAGTCATGGTTAGGAGTAAGAGTGTTTTGCCTTCGTAAGAAAATACTGCCCTGGCCAGTGTAGCTTAGTTGGCTAGTGTCATGTTGTAAAATCAAAAGGTTGCGGGATTGATTCCTAATTAGGGCACATGCCCAGGTTGCAGGTTCAATCCCCAGTCAGAGTGGGTGTAGGAGGCAACCAATTGATGTTTCCCTCTCTCGCTCAAAAAAAAAAAAAAAAAATCAATAAAAAACAAAACAAAAAAGAAAATATTCAAAGGCTAGCATCATCAGAATTATGATTTTAAAAAATTAAAGGAACAAACTCCTATATGAGCAGAACTAGAAATAAGGGGTGGCAGTAAACAGAGATTCAGCTCAAAGAGTCAATGGTGCTGAGAGGTAGGATAGGGACGCCACTCAGAGACATGGGGATTTAAGATTTAAGTAACTGAACCGGTTGCCCCAGAATCTTAGCTTTTTAGAAATCTTAGAAAAAGCAATTGACCCAGAGTCAGCAACCGGGGAGAAGTCTGATCTTGCCTCACTCCAGGTGTGGCACCTGGTGAGTCACTTCGGTTCTGTAAGTCTCAGCTTTCCCATCAGTCGAATGAAGCCAATAATCCCTACCTCCCAGGGCAGTGATGGCGAACCTATGACACGCGTGTCAGAGGTGACAGGCGAACTCATTTTCTTGGTTGATTTTTCTTTGTTAAATGGCATTTAAATATATAAAATCAATATCAAAAATATAAATCTTTGTTTTACTATGGTTGCAAAGATCAAAAAATTTCTATATGTGACATGGCACCAGAGTTAAGTTAGGGTTTTTCAAAATGCTGACACGCCGAGCTCAAAAGGTTCGCCATCACTGTCCCAGGGTCTTCGTGGAGAAGGTCTGCGAACACGGGTAAGAGTGAAAGCACTGAATGCTATTTGTTGTGACTACGATCCGGAAGCCTCTGCAGAGGCTGGCCCTGCCCGCAGAGCCCGCCATGGAGGGACGCCTAGGAACGCCTGGAAACCCCTGGGCCACCCGGGGCCACTCCAGGGCCAGAATGACAGGTGCTGGGAGGCTCCGCTCCCTCCCGGCGTCCGCCCCGCTTACCCACACACATCCGCCCGATGATGCGGCAGCCGGCGATGGAGGCGTGCACCACGGGGATGGTCTCGGCGAGCTCGCCCTCGAACACGCTGCGGGGACACGGGCTCGGGGGTCACGGGCTGCGCCCTCGAGGGCTCTGCCGGCGACCCCGCCACCCAGCCCCCTGCCCGCCACCCATCCACATGCCGGCGGGCTCCCGTCGCACCTGTAGAAGTTCTCCGAGCCTCCGATGGCCACCAGGCAGTAGGTGTTGGTGAGTTTGGCAAAGCAGCCGATCTCACAGTTGTTCTCGAACGACGCTCGAACCGCCATGAGGCCTGGGGGCGGTGGGCCGGGAGTTCAGGGCCGGCGGGTCCTCTCCGGCCCGACTCCTGGTCCCCCGGGGTGACCCCTCCGGCCCCTCCGGCCCCACCACTCAGGCCCCACCGCGACCCCACCCCTCAGGCCCCTCAGGCCTCCGGTCCCGCCCACTGGCCCCTCCGAGTCCTTCGGCCATCCCAACCCCATGACCCGGGGAACCCGAGCTGACCCTTCACACGGACTCAGCAGGCAACCAGAAACTCGACACGCTACAAATGGACCTTCTTTGCCCCAAGTAGGTTTCCGTTTCCGCCTCTGCCTAGGAGACTTCCGGGAGATCCCGGCGCACCCAGCCACGCTCGCGGCCTCTCTAGCTCCACCCTCTGGATGCACTTTATGGTTGCAATCAGCCGGTTGTGACGTCACCTCGCCCCGCCCCCAGCATGCTCACACTCAAGCATTCACTCATTCGCCATTCATTCATTCTTCATTCATTCCTTTAGGAACTTTTTAAAATATATATATTTATATTTCTTTATTGATTTCAGAGAGGAAGGGAGGAGAAAGAGATAGAAACATCAATGATGAGAGAGAATCATTGATTGGCTGCCTCCTGCACACCCCCTACTGGGGATCGAGCCTGCAACCCAGGCATGTGCCCTTGTCCAGGATCGAACCTGGGACCCTTCAGTCCACAGGCTGACGCTCTATCCACTGAGCCAAACCGGCTAGGTCTCCTTTAGGAACTTTTTAAAAATAATCCTTTATTGTTGAAAGTATTACATATGTTTCCCCACCCCCTCCCGCCCCACCCCCAATTGACCAGGAACATTTTAGGAGGCACAATTGACCAACACTTGTGGCTGGTTGGATGTGAGGTATACAAGAGGAGCCGGGGGTGTCTCACAGATGAGTTGATGATGGAGAATTTACTGAAACAAAGCCTGAAGAGGAAGAGCAGGTCTGGGGAGGGTGACATATAGAATGTGAGGTCTGAGACAGACGTGGCGGGATCTGGAGCCCAGGGGGGAGTGAAGCGCTGAGATTTGGGGCTGAAGCCTGGGGTGGATGAGGTCACCCATGGGGGTGAGACCAGGTGAGAAGTGA
>NW_005871108.1:5092847-5106478 GCF_000147115.1 Myotis lucifugus
GAGAGCAGGACAGACGCTGGAGAAAGAGGCGCAGTCAGAGATTGTAAAGGAAACCAGGCTGAAGAAGGTATTGGGGAGAGGAGAGGATGGATGAAGCAGAGTCTTAGGGAGGGTCCAGAGTAGGAAAGGGTGTGGGGCTGACTGGCTCCCACTATGTGCCCCTTGCATGTGCTTGATCACAAACTCGGCAGCCACTTTCTGTCCCTTGGCTAGATGGTGCTGATCAAGGGACGGGCACTCGTGGACAGGATATACTTGACCCACATTTTGTAGGATCTACAAAAACCACAAGAGCTCTCAGAATGTTACAGTGAGGGCAGAGAGTGCTTGGAGCCCTTTTCCTCCCCTCGGCCCTCCTGTGGCCATCCACACTCCTCCAGAGAGCCCTCCATAATTGCACTAAATAGTGCCCTTCCCCTGCCCCCAAGGCACAGTTCCATAGCACCATCCTCCTAGGGACACACCAAGCTGCTATTGGGTCGGTCATAACATGTCTGCTTTTGTTGATTTGTATCATATATAACACTGTCCCAGGCAGGTGGTGAGCTCAGGAAAAGGACCCACAACTTGTCAGAGCCTGTGCTTCTAGGAACACTCAGCAAAATGTGGGTGTGAGTGTGTGTGTGTGCATGCATGCCATTGTATATCCTCTTCATCCTCCCCAGTTCATCTCAGACCCACTCCCTCAGTCCCCTCCCTAATAGCTCTTCACCTGGTTCACTCTACCAGGAATTCCTCTAACCCCCTTCATCTGTCCAAATCCTCCTCATCCTTCAAGGTCTGGCTCAAGGCTGCCTCCTCTAAGAAATTTTTCTCCCCTCTCTACCATCACCATGACTCTCTGCCCTTCATTCTCTACCAACCTCTTTCATTGGTTTGCCTTTAATTAGATACAGCCTTGTCTTGCTGGCCAGTGGTTTAGGCATTTAATCCTAATTCATTTGTCAGCCCTATAGCATGCTCAGCAGGGCTGGGTACACAGCCCAGGTACAAGCAAAGACTGGTTGGTGCATGTTCTGATGTGTGTGTGTGTGTGTGTGTGTGTGTGTGTGTGTGTGTGTGTGTTTATGTGCATGTTTATGGTCTGTGGGTCCTGAGGGGTCTACAATGTGACTGAATGCATATATTTTGTGTAACCATTCATTTAGTCAAATGACATTTATTGTGCTTATGGGTGTGCAGCTTGTGGGTGTGAACCCTGTTAGTGTGCTATGTATATTGTGAAGGCATTTGGGGCATCACTGTGATGTGTATATTTAGTATGCCTGAGCACATATGAATCGTTGATATTGTGGGTTGTGTCTGTGCAAAAACACAATCATAAGAGTAAGAGACAAATTTGGGTCCTTCCTCTGCCACTTACTTCGACCTGATTTCAAGCAAGTCATCAAATTCTTTGGGCCTCAGCTTCCATATTTATAAAATAGGAAAGATTAACACTTATGATCCTAGGATTGTCTACCTACTAGAGGTCTATCTTGTAGGATGTGAAGATGAAGGGGAGACATAACTGGTGTGAAGTGCCCAGCACAGTGGCAAATAACATTAACCGAAGGTTCCATTTCCCTGTGTGTGTGCATCTGTGCATATGCATATGTGTGTGTGTGTGTGTAAGCAAGAATCCTGAGCACAGGGAGTGTCTAACCTGGGCTTCTAGACATCCTTTCCTCCCCGGAGCTTCTACCCCAGAGTCTGGAACCTAACCAAATCTAGTCTCAGCAGATGTAGGAGGGACATGTCCCTGCTGGGAGCAAGACTAGGACTCAAAGCGGCTTCGGAGCAGCTTGAACTTGGACTTGTTGAACTTAGTGATGAGGTCCAGTTTGCTGTGGCCCAGGGTCAGCCGTTTCTCATCCCCAAATGAGCCATTGCTACTACCATTGCAATGGTCACCTGTGGGTCTCCCAGGGAGGCCATGCTCAGGTCCCTGCCTGGCACCCTGCAACTGATGATACTTGGTGATGAGGTCCAGCTTGCTGTGGCCCAGAGTCAGCCGCTTCTCATCCGCAGAGCCCACTCCAGGCTTGCGAGCACGGCTCGGTCTAGGGAGACTATTGGGCCCCGGCCCCTCACCCCGGAATGGGCCAAACTTTGTGATGAGGTCCAGCTGGCTGTGGCCCAGGGTCTGCCGTCGCTCATCTGGACCCTGCTTGCCAGCCCTGGCTGAGGAGTTGGCTTCAGGGGGCACTCTGGAGCCCCCAGTCTTAGGGTACTGTGGCAGGAGGTCCAATTGGCCATGGCTGTGGTTTGGAGGCAGCCTCTTATGCTCTGGGTTCCCATTGCCAGGTCTGGGGGAACCTGACTCAGGGGTACCCCCAGCACCTTGGGCCTGGGGCAGGAGATCCAGCTGGTTGTATCTCTGGTTTGGGGATAACCTCCTGTCCTTTTGGGCCTGTTCACCAGGCCACAGGGAGTCTGAGTTGGAGGTAACACGAGGATCAGGGCCTCTTGCTTCTCGAGCTCTGGGAAAGGGGATGAGGAGATCCAGCTGGCCATGGCTCTGACTCAGAGACACCTTCTTCTCCTCCACTGTCTCCAGGGCTGTGCCAGGTACCCAGCGACCTCGTGGGGGGTAAGGCTCCTGGCTTCCTGGGAGCCCATTCTCTGGGAGCCTAGATAGGGCTGGGACACCCCGGGAGAAGGGGAGGAGGGAGCGTGGGCGAGTAAGCAGAGGTGACCCCACTGCCAGGGTCAAGGGGCTGGTGCTACTGTGGTTGAGGGCAGGGGAGGACTGGGACCATGGGGACGCCCCCATCTTGCCCAGGTTGGCCCTGCAGGGCCCTGGTGGGGAGCCATGGTTAGGATCTGACAGCTGGCGTTGGAGGGAGGGCTGGCCACTGGCTTTGCGACAAGTAGGGCCTGGGGATGAGGACCCCATTCCTGTGTCACTGCAGCCACCGCCTCCTGGTAGAGCAAGGTAGGAGGAGCGGCCCATGAGAGGGGAGTGCTTGATGCTGCTGAGGCTGGTGCTGGAGTGCGATGAGGACCTGCGGCTTGGGATGCTGGGCCCGAAGGCCAGGGCCACCAGAGGAGGGCACGGTGCCCTGGGATCCTCGCCGCCGCAGAAGCCCTCCACAGGCCGTGACTCGGCATACAGACAGCGGAATTCCCGGTCAAAGTCTTCCACGATGCGGCCCCGCAGCTGCAGCACCATGCTGGTGTGGGCCTGGCTGCAAAGCCAGGTGAAGCTGCGGGCAGAGTGTCAGGGTCAGGAAGCAAAGTGCAGAACCCTGGGCCTAGGCAGGCGTCACAGCAAAAGACAGCCCCACCACCACCACTCCAAGTGAGGGGGCAGAGCTCTGACTACAGAGTTTGTACGGGTCCGAGCCCGGCTTGGTGACTTGGGCACGTGGTTTCCCGCCCCAGGGCCTCAGCTTGCCCGTCTATAGAATGGACCAGGGGCAAGGTTCTCTGAAGTCCCTCCAGTTCCGAGGTAAAATAGTTGTTTTCTATGCCAATAGCATTAAAGTAATCCTTCCACATAGGAACCACTTCCAGGGCCCAGCCTGGGGCTGTTTCACTCCCCACACTGTCCCCTGAGCCCTGCACAGTGCCTGGCAGGTGGCAGCTGCTCAGCCCATGTGGGAAGAGATGGATGAGTGAATGAAAATTCAAAGCTGCCAGATCCCAGGTGCCCCTGCCAGCCAGTGGCCCAGCCCCAGGCCCCTCTGCCTCGGTCCCGCTCGCTCACCTGTAGCTGCCCGCCACCACCTGCTCACAGTCGACGATGACGAACTTCTCCAGGGCCTGCCCCGTGAAGCGGCGGCCCGCCTTGCTGCAGTATGTGTCCCCACATGTGCTCCGTACACGCATGTTCTGAACCAAGGAGGGATGAAGGTTGGGGGGGGGTGGTCTTGAGAGAATGGGACTCAGGCCATGTGTAAATCCCATGGGGTCTCTGACCTTAAACAGCTAAGGGAACCAAGTCCCCCACTCCCATGGACCCCTCCCCAATGTTCACTAACCACCCAAGTGACTCTTCTGCCCTCCCTGACTCCCCATCCCACCCCTGGTGACTGCCCCTGTCCCTCACTGACCGGCAGGTGCCCCCCATTGAGGTCCATCTTATAGCACATCTCCAGGAAGTGGCTCAGGTGCTCCTGAGCCAGGAGCAGGTAGACAGGGACGCCACGCCGACTAGAGGCCTCCATGAGGTCACACAGGAGCTCCATGTCTGTGAATATGTCCATCACCACAGCCACCACCTGGAGGAGAGAGGGGAAGCTCAGCCTTGCCAGAGGCCATGCCGGGGTCCCAGGAAGAGAGCGCTGGATGGGAAAGCAGGAGGCCGGACCCCGCAAGAAAACCTGAACTGAAAGGGCTTTTGGCCATGACCTAGCCCAGTGGTTCTTAACTTAGACACAGGGAGGTTTCGGTATCTTAAACTGCCAGACGTTGTATGGAAGTTTTTGTGTGCATTTTTTTCTGAGGACAGAGTGTGTATCTGTCATCAGGTTCTCAAAGATGTCTGTGGATCAACTGCACCAGGCTAAAGCTTCACTCCACATAGGGGGACACTAAGGCCCAGAAGGGAGAAGGAGTCAGAAGCAGAAGCCAGACCCCAGTTCCCCGTCTGGGCCCTCACTCTCTCCCTACTAGCTCCAGCCCTAGCTCTGGCCCAGGGACTGTCTGTCTGAGGTTCCCTTCTCAAGGATCAGAGCGTCAAGCCAGGCACTGGGGCCTTCAATGTCCTTTGCCAGACCCGCCTCAGTTTCCCTGTAAAGCTACAGAGGTCTGCAAGACATCTTACAACCATGGGTTCCCTCACTCCACCCACCCCAAGTGGGACCAGGTCTTCTCCTCAGTTGAGGGGCTGGGGCTTGCGGCCTCCCTCATATAATGGGCTGCGTCAGAGAAGCCCTGAATAACCCCTGGCGCCACCAAACCCCCAGCTGTCTCTTCCTCCCCCTCCCGTTTCATAGATCTGCTAGGAGACCCTGCTCTCCCAACACAGGCCGACAGGAGGGCATGCAGAGCACAGCATTCCAGCTTGAGCCACACAGACCTGGGTTCACACCTGCATTCTGCTCCCTCCTAGTAATAATGCCCTGGGCGAGTAGCTTCACCTCTGGAAGCCTCGACTTCCTCCTCTGCTAGATGGAGGTAATGGTAGCTGCATCTCAGAGTTACGGGGAATGAAATGTGAAAATACTCAACGCACAACAGAAGCTCAACACATGTTCCTTTCCTGCGGCCTCCTTCACAAACGAGGACATTGGGCCTTGGGTAGCAGGGAGAGGAAGCTTGCCAGTTACTCAGAGTCAGTGGCAGCCAAGAGCAGAAGCTTCTGGCCCAGAGGAGAAGGGTCTAGATGGGGGATGAGGAGGCAAAGTGCTTGGGGATGCCCAGTACATGGCACAGGCCTGACCAGGGATAAGGGGGGAAAGGACAAGCAGGAAAGATCAAAGGGACGGGGTGACCACAGCAGCTACCTCAGTAATAACCTCACTCCCAGTGCCAATTAGACCTGGCCCTCCCCTGCCCGGGGCAAAGGCAGGCCTGCGAGGGAGGCTCCGAATGAACAGTTGAGATCCCAGCATCCTGGCTCCTGCTCTCTGCAAGTCACCTCCGGGCTGCTCCCCCAGACAAGGGCACTGAAGCCAACCTACCGCAATCCTGCCTAGGGCCATGTGATTCATCCCCCTGCCTCCTGAATCAGGGTCCTCTGCCTCAGGCCCAGCTGGAGGTACCGTGCACAGGGGTGAGGGGTGGATGGACACATGCGCCAGGAGTCAGGGCTGTACCTGAGTCAGGACTCTTTCCTCTCCTTCCTGAGCCCTGGGCTCTATTTTACCAACTGACTGCACCTTCCTGAGCATGTCCCAGCCCCTCTCTGGCCTGTTTCCTCCTCTGCAAGTCAAAGGGTGCCTCACATTTCACCGAGGTTGGGATTCTTAGTTTGGGGATCATAAACTTTTTTGAGAATCTGATGAAAGCCATACACCGTCTCCCCAGAAAGATGCAGGAAGGATCCCTCTCTGCAACAAGCACGACTTTGTATGCGTTTTCAGGATGTTTGTGGAGTCCTTGAGGGCCATCCTGTTCTATGCTTATCCATAATGACCCTGAATGCCAAGGGGTTACCAGAATAAATAAAATACAGCTCACCCTCTAAGAGCTTGTGGTCTGATAGGTGCTGCACCTAAGCTGCAGTGTGTCCCTGGGCTCAGCCCTTCCCTCCCGGGGCCTCAGTTTTCACATCTGTGAAATGAATGTCTGAAGAGATGAGGTCCTTACCGTGCGGGCCTGGCTGAAGAGGAAACGCAGAAGGTCTTTGATGTTCTTGGTCTTGTCCCGCTGAAAGTGGACCACCGCCTGGGTGGGGCTGAAGCCCGTGGCCTGTGGAATCTCAGGCCAGCCCAAGTCCAGGTCTGGGGGGTCTATGTCAGAGGCCATGGGAAAGTAAGTGCCCGAGGTGACTTCCGAGAGCAGGCTGAGGCGGTCAGGTCCTGAGGCCTCCAGTCCGTGGGCCTCACCCAGCTCGGGACCCCCACGCACATGGCTGGTCATGTAGTCCACATCCAGGGAGCTCAGGAAGGGCAGTTCCTGCTCTTCCGAGATGACCTGCAGGTAGGCAGCCTCACCCCGCTCCAGGAGGGCGTCGGCCGCCAGCCGGGCTGCCTCGCTGTGCTGCAGCACCAGTGGTGAGCTCTCCCGCCACCAGGGCCGCTTCAGTTCCTCCACCCTGCCCCGCAGGGGTCCTGCCATGCCCTGTGCTCCCAGGCCCCCAGGCCCCAGGCCCCCAAACATGCCCGCCCACCAGGCTGCTGTCACCCTCCAGTGGGCTCCATGGCCTGCACCCCGCTGGTTGCAGCAGGAAGATAGCAGCAAATCCGTCTCCTGCCTGCCTGCCTGCCTACCTGCCCCAGTGTGGCAGGGCCCCCAACCCGTTGCCACCTAAGTCAGGCACTATGCTCCGCCCCATTGCCCCTGGCTTCTGGAACCTGTTGGGTTAGCCTCACCTGTTGGCCTGCTGTTGGGACTTGCCCTCCCAGGAAAACGTCAGTGGTAGGCCCTTAGCACACTCCCACCCCCCCACCCCCACCCAGCATTACGTGCCCCATCCACACCAGCTCCTAGCGAGTTTCCTTCAAACCCTGACCTTCCAGAGCCCCCTTGGAGGTTGTATTATGCCCTTGCTCAGGGACACACACACACACACACACACACACACACACACACGTAGAGGAATGACTCAGGACACCAAGATAAAGACGTGAACACACAAGCATGCAGGCTGACTGACGTACTGAGAGTTGACAGGCACGCATAGCCTACAGGCTGACGTGCAGACCACACATTTTGATCACATGTAAACAGATCCAAACACTAATTCAGAGACTAGCCATAACCCCAAACATACCCTGATGGCTATTGCAAGCCTAGCAGCCCTGCACACAGGCCCTAATAAGGGCTGAAGGGAATGTCACAGGACTGCCAAGGACATGACCTGTCTGTGGGCCTTATTTTGTTCCCTTATGGCCCTGCCACTCTCCACCTCCATAGCTGTGGCATCACGGTCACCTGTCCCACCTTCACCCCAGCTCTCAGCCCATCCTCGAGGGTCTAGAGCTGTGGCTCTCACTCTACAGTTCCCAAGACTAGCCAGGATGTGTTAAAATGCAGATCCCCAGGCTCCACCCACCGGAGATTCTGATTCAAAAGGTCTGAGTGGGCTCCTGGAGTCTGCCTTTTTAAAAGTGACACGGTGCAGCTGGGGCAGTGTGCTGAAGCCCACCCTGAAGAATGCTGTTCCAGAGGCCACATTTCCCACACCCTCAACTCCAGGGAAGCTCTCGGCCTGGTGGGGACCAGACCACAGCCTTCCTCCCCGCCTCAGAAGCTGAGTATTAAATGGTTAGTAAGAAAGGTGGTTTCCAAGAATGTGAGGGGGGAGGGGGACCCACTGCGAAGTCAGGAGGCAAACAGGGCTAGCAGGTTTCTTATCTCTGTTCCTAACATGGGCCGAAGTCCCAGCATCCTCAGGAGCATGGGTGGGAGGCTTTGCTCTGGAGAAGCGGGGTCAGCAGATGGCAGCTAGTTGGGGGGCCAGGCCAGGCAGAAGTGGTCACAACAGCGTAGTGCCTGCTTGAGGGGCCACCTTCTATGGAGGGTGAGGTCCAATGAGGATGGCCAGGAGGCCCGATGCCATGTCTGGAGACCCTGTTTAGTGCTGATTGCAATTGGTCTATCTGATCTGGGGTCAGGCCCAGAGCACAGGTTCTTTTATGTCCACAGAGTTTCCCACACGGGGCCCAACACATGCACAGGGGTGCAGGGACTAGGCCCCCTCAGCGTCGAGCTGGGCCCTGTGATCAAAGATGAATGAGTCTGGCTTTGTCTTCAAGGAGTTTAGAAGTGGGCAAGGGACAGGGGGTAGGGTGGGGGGAGAAAGTAGCATAGGCCAAGAGCTGACATGTGGGAACATTACATCCCATCTCAGGGGCAGGGACAGAAACTGGAGCAGCAGGAGCTGGAAGGAGACCTTTCCCTGGGGCTGGAGTGGCTGTGTGAGGGGCAGGAGGTTGAGTAAACAAGGTCAGACCGTGGGAAGGTAATGAGCTGTGGGGCAGCCAAGGTGGCAAGGCCTTCATTAGGGCCTTATCCTCAGATTTATTTGAGGGGAGAACCAGGGCCTTATCTGGGTTGAAGAAGTGCTCCTGGGAGGGAAGGCAGCCACGTTTCTATGTTGCTGAGTCCCTGTGTGAATCCCTCAGCATGCATATGGTATATATTTTTGGCTTTTCTTTTTTTAAAAACTATTTTAATTGTGGTAAAATATACATAACAAAGTTTGCATCTTAACCATTTACAGTTCAGTGGCATTAAGCATGTAAATATGCATGGTTGTGCAACCATCACCATCATCCATTTCCAGAGCTCTCTTCATCTTGCAAAACTGAAACTCTGTACCCATTAATAGCTCCCTATTTCTTCCTCTCTCCAGACCCTGGCAGCCACCTCTCTACTTTCTGTCTCTATGAATTTGGCTACTCTCGGGTACCTCATGGAAGTGGAATCATAGAGTATTTGTCCTTTTGTGACTGGCTTATTTCACTTTGCATAATGTCCTCAAGGTTCATCCATGTTGTAGCCTGGTCAGAATTCCCTTCCTTTTTCAGGCTGAATAATATTCCATTGTGTGCATATACCACATTGTTTATCCATTCAGACAATGATGGACACTTGGGTTATTCCTACCCTTTGACTATTGTAAATAATGCTGCTTGAATATAGGTATACAGATTTGACTCTGTATTTTTATGTATTTCCCTCTATATCCACATTTGTATTATATTTCATTTTTGTAAGTAAAAAATCCCCACACTTAATATTGACAATTTTATATGGTTCGACTCAACATATATACTTATAACTATGCCGAACTGTACCTGTGCATGTATGTACATGTATGTACTGTGATGTTTGCGTGTCTACTTGGCGGTCTTTAAGCATCTAGCTGCATGTCAGTGTATATTTGCCTATGTGTGCATCTGTGTATACATACTCATGTGCGCCTGTCTGGGCAGAGATCTATTTGTGTACATGAGTGCCTGGACAGTGATGGCTGGGACCCTAACTCTGGTACAAGGGAGTTCAACTGAGAAGGGCAGGGGTGGGAAGACTGAGTCAAAGGGATCCCTGACATCCTGATAATGAAAGCATGTAAATCAAACCCCCCAGGGCTGCAGGAATGGAGGCCCCTCCCTATGGACTGAATGGGTAAAGGGCAACAGGAGGGTAGATAGATGGATCCTGGCCATGGGCCTGCGGCTAGGGGTGGGGACCCAGGGTGATGGGAACCATACAGATAGCTAAGCCCCGACCAGTGTGTTGGGCAAAGGTCCCTTAATAACTGTTATTAAGAGGGGAAAAAATAGTTTCCTGTCCAGGGGTTGTGTCAGGCGCCTGCTTGACATCCTTCTGACTTCCTGGGGGACACTTAGCCTTGTCTCTAACCAGCCGAGTGGCGCCTGGGCAGGTGACTGTCTGTGGGGGTGGTGCGAGCAGAGGCTGGGCTGCAGCCCTCCAGGTGCAGGCTGCTCTGATGCCAATATTACCACACACCTTTAATGTGGCACCTCCAGGAGAGGGGAGATAAGACTCCCGGGGAGAAGCAGCCAGGGCGAGTAGGGGAGCCAGTGTGCCCCACTCCCTTGAATCAAGGCAAAGCAACCTAAGATCTAGAGATACAGGGCCACGTGGTAAGGATTCCCAGAGGTTGGCTTGAGGTGGGTATTAGAAGATGAAAATGATTTCAAGATGTACAGAATGGCAAACAGGGTATTCCAGGCTGGAGGTAGAGGGACAAGGGCATGCCTAGTGAAGAAAGGTGGGGGCGGTGGTATAGGGAAAGGGCTGTCAGAAAGGCCATCTGGGCCACACTCTGAAGAGGATCTTGTTAAAGTGTGGCCTCTCTGTGCAAAGATGATGACACAGAGGTTGGCAAGATTCCTAGAGTGGAAGCAGTCCCCCGGGGGGGAGAGTAGCCCAAAGCACCAGACTCCCAGAAACAGCCCAGGTGGGTGTGGTTCACTGACCCTGAGTGCCACAGAGGCCTCCGGGAGGTCACGCTGGCTCTGCACCTAATGAGTTGAACAATCACAACTCTGAGTCACAGTGGCTGAATCTGCAAGATGGGACCAACACTACCTCCTTCACCAGGTTGTTGTGAGGAATAAGCAGGCTACTCTGTGTCAAGTGACTGACTGAGGGGAGCAGTAGCCCAGTACCTGCTGATTCCAGAGCTTTTCAGGCCATGAAAGGGCAGGGGCTTGGTGAAGGCCAGAAGACAAATGAAGCAGTGACTGGGGCGCCTCCTGGTCAGTCTTTGGCCCCTTCTGGTCCAAAGGCTGGCCCTGAAGGTGAACATGGCTCCTGGCTGTCCGTGGAGTGTGGCTCTGAGATGCTCTCAGCCCAGTTCAGGAGGCAAGGTCCTCTCCCCACTTTGCATACACAGACCAGTATTCACACCTTTCTTGGGCACTTGGGACTCCAAGGAATGAGAGTTTTGGCATTCTACTTCAGAAAGGTGGCTGTGTCTGTGTCTAGGCTGTAGACACTGTGACTCCCTCACATTCTTCCCTCCATCCCTCTCCATCATCTCATTCAATGGTGGGTGATCCCGTCCCCACTCCCTCTCCCTCTCCATCCACTCCACCCTGCAGGCATTTACTTATTTATTTGTATTGATTTGAGAGAGAGAAAGAGAGGAAGGGAGAGGAGAGAGAGAAATTGATGTGTTGTTCTACCCATGTATGTACCCACTAGTTGTTTCTTGTGTGTGCCCTGACCAGAGATCAAATCTGCAACCTGGGTGCATTGGGATGATGCTCTAACCAACTGAGCTACCCAGCCAGGGTACACTCTGCATGTATTTAATGCCTACGTTAGGCCAGCATTATGGTTCCAAAGATGAGTAAGACTTGGTCTCTGCCCTGAAGGAATTCAGTTTAGTGGGGAAGGCAGACTCATAATTATAAGCCACAGATTAAGCTGAGGTATAAACCAAATGCTTGGGGTTTAGAGCTCATGACCCATTCTGGAATCATGTCCCCACTCCACACTGCCAGCTAGGGAACAGCCCTGTGGCGGGCTTTCTCAGATGGTCACTAGTTGAAGGAGCTGTTTCTGGCCACAGGGAGAAAGAAAGCAAGAGGAAAGGGGCAAGCCAGCACAGGCCATGGGTTCTGGTTGCTGACTGAAATCTCGAGTGAGCTCTCAGGGCCTTGGCTCCTGCCTGTAAAGCAAGCGGCTGGGATAGAGGCCTCCAAATCCCTCACAGAACCCATATGGTATTCTATCACTTTTTAAACACACACACACACACACACACACACACACACACACACACACACGTTTATTGACTTCCGAGAGGAAGGAAGAGGGAGAGTTAGAAACATCAATGATGAGAGAGAATCATTGATTGGCTGCCTCCTGCGTGCCCCATACTAGGGATCGAGCTTGCAATCAGGGCATGTGTCCTGACCGGAATCGAACCATGACCTCCTGATTCATAGGTCAACGTTCAACCACTGAGCCACGCCAGCCAGGCCTATCACTTTTTGACATCACAGGTCAGTCAGTGCTTGAAGACTCTCTTCCTGGAAATTCCCCAGTCAGGACCATCAGGACCTTTCCTTCCCTCAGTAGAGGGAGGAGTCCTTGACCTGGGCAGGGTCTAGGTCCCAGGCTCACCAGCATGGCTCAAGGGAAGCCCCTTGGAAGCCCCAGAAAACTTGTGATGGTAAGTTAACACTCGGGCAGGGGTAAGTGGGTAGAGGATTATGGCCAGTGTACTAAGGTCTGTCCTACCCCCAACCTATGGCCCAGCCCAGTGGAGGGGGTGGGCAAGGCATGGTGGGTTGGAGGGGGGAAAAGGCTAGTTAGACATAGGCAGAACCAGGGCAACAAGTAAAGGAGGGTTGCTCCCAAGGAACGAGTTCTAACACTTTAGGACTGTCCAGTTCTCTGCCCACAAACCTGCCACATTCCCTCCCTTCCCACTTCACACAAATGGCAGAAAAACCCGATTCCTGGGCACCTAGACCAGCACGCGCGCCCCCTTCTCTCTCAGCCCTCACCTCTGAAATCCCTGTCCCCCATCTGTCCTCCAATTTCTGGTCTCAGGAAATGGTTCCCTTCTTCGGTCCAAAGCCCAGCCCTTGTTCCCAAGTCCTGGCTTCCACTTCTAGAGGAATCTACACTAATAAAAGAGAAACATGGTAATTAGCGTACGACCACTACCCTTCCCATTGGCTAATCAGCATATCCTTATGCAAATTAACTGTCAGCCAAGATGGCGGCCAGCAGCCATGCACTGAAGCGAGCAGGGAGGCTTGCTTGCTCCAGTGACGGCGAACTCCAACGTTCCCCGCCTGCCGCTGCCGGCCTCTCAGCTGCAACTCTAAGCAACTATGTACTATGTTGCAAATAAGTAGCTAAACAAAACCCCAGAAACCGGCTTTCATTCAGCCGGGCTACAGCCAGCTGGACCACAACATTGTATCGATGTTTTCAGCAGCGAGGCCTCAGAGCTAAAGCTGGCCCAGAATAAAAAAAGAAAAGAAAAAAAGGAGCGGTTGGGAGCTTCAGTCACCCGCTTCCAGAAAACAGCCCTCAGCCCCTCACCTAGACTGGCCAGGCACCCCAGTGGGGACCCCCACCCTGATCCAGGACACGCTTCAGGGCAAACCAGCCGGCCCCCATCCATGCACCAGGCCTCTATTCTATATAGTAAAAGGGTAATATGCCTCCCAGCACCGGGATCAGTGGAGCAGCGAAGCTCCCAGCACCGGGGTCAGCATGACAGGGGGCAGCGCCCAAACCCCCTGATCGCCCTGCAGCTCTGTGAGTGACAGGGGGCGGGGCCACAACCTCCCTATCCCCCCTGCTCTGTTTGTGACAGGGGAAGGCGCCCCAACCCCCTGATCAGCCCTGCTCTGTGCCTGATAGGGGGGAGCTCCCCAATGCCCTGATCGCCCTGCAGCTCTGTGTGTGACAGGGGGGAGCTCCCCAACCCCCTGATCGCCCTGTGGCTCTGTGTGTGACAGGGGGCGGGGCCACAACCTCCTGATCAGCCCTGCTAATGTGCCTGATAGGGGGGAGCTCCCCAATCCCCTGATCGCCCT
>NW_005871108.1:5106578-5186104 GCF_000147115.1 Myotis lucifugus
TCCTGCCCTCCCTGGGGATCTCTGTTGGCTCGTCTCCCACTAGACACGCTCCTATGCAGATGCAATGAAGTGCACCAAAAGCAATGGGGTTGGGCTCAGAATACATGACTGTCCAGCTTGCTACAGGGTCACCTGGCACCAGTAAGTGGTTTCTCCTCAGTGGCCCAGGTCCCCTCTGGCATGGTGGGGGCAACAGTCCCTGACCTATCTCATAGGGCACTTTAATTAGCACTTGGGGGAAAATAAAACCACAAAAAGAGGATTCTTTTCAAGCACCCCTCATCTGCCTGACATCGCCATCTCCCAGCTTCCAGGAGAGCTCTGTGGTTTTTCCCTCTGGGGTTTGAACTTCCTTTTGAATCCCTAGTCACTCCCAGGCCCTCAAGCCTAGATGCCTGGAATCCCACTGGGACTGCACCAAGCCACCCTGTGCGCTGCTCTGCATCTTTGCTCCCATCAGGCCAGGCCTTTCCAAGAACACAGGTGGTTCCCTGTTGCCTGTCAGATGCAGCATAACCCAGATTACCCCCATCCGTGGCCCCACTCGGATCTTTGCAACCTTTTCTTCCCTTAGCAACCAACTTAGTTGGTCCACTTGAGTTCAAGGCCCACTTAAGTTCTGTGCCTTCCATGGGAAGCTCCTCACTTCCAGTTTTTCTTGTCACTTATCTAAACCTTACCCATCCGTGTGTCCTGATTCTCTTCAAAGCATTTCTGGTTTCTAACCCCCTGTTGATTTTTCCTGTTAGCATGTCTATGTGTCCACACACGTGGCTGGAATGTTGCTTTAGGTTTCCTTTTACTTTTTTAATTGTAGTACAACTGACCCTTCCTCCCTCTAGTACTCCTTTTCTAGCATTGAAGCACTGGACGTGGGTGTCAGGACCATCCCGGTCTGCGTGCAGGACAGATTTGGGCCTCCCGGAGCTTCGCTTAGCAGTAACATGAGCTTAATAACACTTACCTCACAGAACTGCCACTGAGGATTAAATAAGATAACAATAGAAAATACCAAGCAGTGTCTGGCACCGAACAGAAATGCAGAATGTATTGGCTGAATTACAGCCTGGGTTTTAATCTTAACTTCATGTATAAAATAGCATTTATGATTTTTTAAATTTCAGACAAAATAAAATCTTATTCACTACATTGTTCTGTATTTCTCATTTACAACCGCTAAAGACATTCTTCTCAGTAAGGGAAATATTTGTTTCTTCTTTTTTTATACATATTTTTATTGATTTCAGAGAAACATTTTTATATATATTTATAATATTTTTATTGATTTCAGAGAAACATTTGTTTCTACTTTTTAAATATATTTTATTGATTTCAGAGAAGGGAGAGGGAGATAGAAACATCAATGATGAGAGAGAATCATTGATCAGCAGGCCCCCTACTGGAGATCAAGCCCACAACCCAGGCATATGCTGTGCCTCCTGGTTCATAGCTCAACACTCAACCTCTGAGCCACACCGGCCAGGCTGTTTCTTCTGATGAATAAGTACACTTCCTTTTATGTGGCAATGGAAACTACATAATCTTAAGGCTTTCCAGTTTCTGCCTTTGGCAGCCAGGAAGCTCCAGAGCAACATTTTATACTCAATTGCAGATTTCCTCGCTGACCTGCAGGAGGCAGTGTGAGCAGGGAGAGAGTAAGGGCCCTAGGGTTGGAAGATGTGGGCTGGGGCACTCTTGGCCCCTTCTTACCCTAGATGACCCTACAGGCCTCTGTGAGCCTTAGTCCCCTCACTTGTGTCAAGGGGATAAGACGATGAGGATAATATCTATTTTTAGAACTGCTGTGAGATGATATGTTAAAAACACTTCACAAATTACCCAAAAAGTCATATGAAAGTTGGTTATTAGCAGCTGAGGTTTTCTAAAATGATTATTTTCCTTCTCTTCCCTCCCAATACTTGCATCATATCTTTTAAACTTTGTTTTAATTGTTTTGCAGTTTTATTATAACTGTGTCTCTTGATTTGCTGTGATCCTTTCTGGAAGTATACAGAGCACAAATAAATGACAAAATTATTCCTAGAGGACAAGAAATCAAGACCTTCACTTGTTTTGTATAATAACACTATACAATAGAAAAACACTTAGCTATACTGATTGTTAAAGTAAGCTGAACTGTAGGATAGTCTGAGAAAAAAGGGGCTTTTGAGGGGGCTTGTGCTGCTAATGATTGATGAGTTAGTCACTCATTCCTTCTTTCATTTGTCAAAGCTTACACTGATGCCTGCTGGGAGGCAGGCACTCTGTTGGGACTGGAAAAACAAAGGTAACTGACCCAAAACAGTGCTCACAGGGCAGGATAGGGGGAGGGATGTAAAAAGTAGTTTCACTGGAGGATACTGCCCGAAGTGGACAGGAGAAGGGGGTCTTTGAAGGCACATGAAATTTCTTTGGTCAGAAGAGGGAGGGAGAGGATCCAGGTAGAGGAAACACACAGGATGGTCTCTTCTGGTAACCCCAAGGGGTTCAGTTTGTTCAGGGAAGAAACTGGTTAGAGATTCACAAAAACAAACAAAGGTCAAACTAAGAAGAACCTTATATCCTCCGGGGAACTTGGATTTTATCTTGAAGGGGAGGGGTATGTAGTCAGTGAAAGATGCTGATGGCCAGAAAGTGACTTGACCTTTTGAGACGCAGTATCGTACAAGTTGCGTGCAGTGTTTGACAATTACTCATGAAGGCAGGACCTGACTCCAAGACGAGGACCATCTGCGGGAGGTATTCATGTAGGGCCTGTATGAACATGGGCCAACTGAGATGTTGAGAAAGGGAGTCAGGTTCTGGACCAGGGTTGGACTAAAGGACCTTTAAAGTTCCTTCCAAATCAGAGATTCCTTGATTCTAAAGCAAACCCGGTAGCTGAACTGGGATCTGTGGCTGCGGAGCTGCTGTGGGCAGCAAATGGGTTAAGGCTCAAATAACTTTTATATATGAATTAATGTGTAGAGTTGGGAGCCAAAATCTGTTCCATTAATTTTTCCATCCATTCCAGGAGCAGTTAGGTACACACAGTAAAGTTTATTTTGGTGCATGGTATACTTCACTCCATTAAAAATAAATTAATCAGCAAATTCCTGCCTGGCTCAGCTCTGGTTTATGTAAATAGTGCCCAGCTGTAATGAGTTACAAGGTGTTATTATCTCACACACACAGAGGAGGCTTCACTCTGGAGCTCCGTTCACAACAAAAGCATCTTAAATAAACTCAGAGAAGGCGGCTTGATTTGTAATGTTTTCACAGAAGTGGGATATACCTCATCCATATAGAGTTTCTTTATGTGACTCATTTTATAGCAAGTTAAATGAAGGAAGTTTGATGGGGGAGGGGCAATATGGTTCCACGCCCCCTTTCTTCAATTTAAAGAAAATCCCCCAAGAGATGACCCACACTCAGAGGGAGGAGGGGACTGGTCCTCAAGTGCCCAGGCCCAGCTGGCTCGACGGCACAGGCTCAGAAGTTGGGAAGGGCATAGGAAGCTGGGCACAGGGCTGGGCCCTGTGATGGTACAGCAAAGCCAGGAAGAATGTTTTCTTCTCCTCCTCAACATCTCATATAAGGGGGAACCGAGGGGGGAACCGAGAGAGGAAAGACAGCATGTTCCTCACCTGGTTCACTGTTCTTGAGGCCTCTTTCCATATGACTTGGGATATGACAAGCACTTGGTCATCAGAGGCCTTTGGGGCCCCAGAGGACAGGGCCTGGAAGCCATGGACGGGCCAGAACAGTGACATCTCCATGAATTGGAGGCAAAAGCAGCAGCAGGGACCCTCCTGACCCTCTCCCTGCCCGTGTCTCTGAGCTGGGGGGTACTCCTCGGCTTATAGCATCTGCCACCTCAGGTAAGTTTCTAAAAGACCCTGGATTAAAGAAGAATCATGGGAGAGTTAAATCTGATTCTTTTAATGGCCAACTCAACCCCACAGCTCAAAGCCAGCGGACAGAGCATGATTACCCGTCTTGACTCAGCAGCATTACAAACTGCTCCTGGGCCACAGTGGGCCCTTGGTGGGGTGTCCTCTTTCTAATGTACCCCCATCCCTTCTGCGGCCTTTGGGAAAAGCTGTCCATCACAAGGTTGCTAGAGGGGACTTAGAGAATGTTTGCTGGGGAGCTCTTGCTCAGGGCTTCTCATGAGGGAGAGAACACCCCAAAAGAGCTTCTCCCATTACTAACCCCGACCAGATCAGATTCCTGGGTACACTAAGAGGAAAATCAACACAAATGGGGCCAGGTAGTTGACAGATGCTGTTCATAGGTCAGTCCAGGCCACTTTCTGCAGGGTCCTGGGCACTTCTTCTCTGGTGGTTCTTCAACACCAGCGGGCCAGCTGCTCAGAGGGACCAGCTCATCAAAGACCCTCGTCATTATAAATTGGGGAATGGGGCTTCAGGACGCTCTGAGGATTCTTCTCCACTAGAGGGCGCCAGCTCACCTCCCCGGTTAGAAGCAGATCCTCACCATTCATGGAGTCCAGGTACTGAATCTGCAACGGGGAGAGCAGCACATAGAGGAAAGGGACAGGGCAGAACAGATGTGAGATGGCGTAAGGAACCAGCCTTCCAAAGGAGAGCAAAGGAGGGGCATGAGGGAACTTCTGACCATCCCAGCTCTCAGGCCACGGGCAGCCTCTGATCTCCCAAATTATTTCACTTAGGAGGTTTGGAGAAACAAGTCACGGGGAAAACTCACTGGGAGGCTTTAGGGAATTCCCTCATGCCTCCAAACAGACACACAGACACACAAACCCTGACTTTCTGGACTGAAAGAACTTTCTAGGGAGGATGTATCAGGGGGAGGTATGTCCTTGAGGTAGGGGTGTGTGCACGTGTGTGTGTGTCCATTCAGAGTAGCAATGAATGGTACCCAGGTGAGTCAATTCCCTTCTCTGAGACTTAAGTTCCCTTGTCTGAGACAGGTCTGAGAAAGGGGATAGTAACATGTACCTCACAGGACTTATGACAAGATTAAATGATAGAACATTACTAGTCCCTGGGACTTTTTGTCTCTGCTGTCCTCTAGTGGGCCCTGACTCTGGTCAGTGGGCCCCAGCTTCGTCCCTCTAGGATGGCTGGGGAGTTATCCCCTGACCAGCTCTGTGGAGAGGGGACACCTGAGATGGAGAATTGGAACAGCTGCAGGGGAGATATGGTCAGGCAGTTCTGCAGGAAGCAGGTCATCTAGTGAGTGACTAAATCTCAGGAGATAAGGGCAATCTCTGGAAACATTCCCCAGTGGCTGCTAATAAGGAGAGCAGAAGAAAAAGAAATGCTTTCAAATGGCCGGGCAAGATCTAGGGTGAGAGCAGGATCAGAACAGGAGTCAGCACTAGATTTAGGAAGATGAGACTCCATTTTGGAGTAAGAAGACATCTGGGGGATAATGGGAGGGGCAGGAGTCCAGAGGCCTCATCTTATGCCTCAGATCACCTCCCCCTTTCAATAATTCCTTCACTTCTGTTGTTTCATCTTCAGGCTGCTGGCCTTTGAACAGAACCCCGGTCTCTCCCATTACCTCAGGTCTAGATTCCACATATCCTGCTGTCCTCCGGGGCAAAAAGATCAACTGACCCATTATCTTCCCTAAAATCCACTCCTCTTTCCAACTACTCCATTTTTGTCCTTAGGGCCCCCACTCTGCCCTCCTCCTGGGATGAAAATCTCAACATAACCCGACTGGGGCTTGGGACCACCTACCACACCAACTAGCATCCTGTGCGGTACTAGAATCTGCCCAGGCCCCAGCTTCCTGGTCCCTTGTTCCCTGGGTCAGACTTTGTCTTTCCTTTCTTTGGCCTTCCACAGCACTTTGTTCCTACTGTATCACATCACAGACGGACTTATTCCAGGGTTAGCCTTGTGCCTGACTGGCTTCCTCACCAAACCAGGAGCTGGCTCCTTAAGGGCAGGGCTAGGATTCAGTAATCTCTGCTTTCTGAATAGAGTGCCTGGCACAGAAGGTGCTCAAAACAGTTGCTCACAGAACTGGGTCCCTGTCAAAGCTCTATGCTTCCCTAACAGCCTCATCACTGTTTTCCAATTGCCGGCCTCTCCTTGGGGCAATATGGGACTTCTTATAGGGCATTGGTGGGGCAGTCCCTTCCTTTAGGACCCTCAGCTACCTCTTTGTCATGCCCCCTGGCACAGGCCCACCACAGCAGATGGAAAAGTTGGGCTGGTCTCTCAGAAAACATAGCATTTGCTTTGCCAATTGCTACTGCTGGCTGAGGGTGAGCCTAGTGAACAGTAGGAGTCTCAGAATTCTCTGTGGGTGGGGCCCTCTGGCCATAATGCCTTCTCTCTGGTGCTGGCAGATGTGAAGAACTGTCAAACAGAAGTCCTAGCTTCGGGGGTTCTCTACACTTTGGGTCTGAAAAGCCCCAGTATGTGGCTTTCCCAGCAATCAACAAGATGGTCCTGTTGCCGTCTTCTTCTCAAGAGCTGGGGTCTGGCCTTCCATTTTCTGGCTGTTGGAGGCTTGAAGGCCATAGACACAGGTGAATAAGAGAATAACTGTGGGGTGAGGCCCTTTCAGCTCCAGGGGCCAGGCCCATGAAGCAAAGATGTGACTCATGGGACAGCCTGAGCTGATGAGCTGTCTGGAGCAGCTGAGGCCTCTAGTGACTACATGAATCACCCAGCTTAGGGTTCTAGGCCAGCTGTGCAGGCTGACTCACTGGGAGACCCTAGAAAAGCATCTATGTTCCTCTTCCCTGCCACTCAGCTCACTCATCCATAAAGTAGGGGTTTCCCATCAATACAAGATGGGGGGCATAGGATCAAGGAGTGAATTCTCCATGGGCCTGAGAAAAATCAATTAAGTAGTCCTCGCTCTGGAGATTTCTCCTAGATCCTTGGGTTTCAGGAAGCCCTGGAGAGCTAGAGAAGTGAGGAATGAGGGGGTGGGGGGACCCTACTTGACTATGCATAGTGGGAAGAAGCTTGAGGGATGTCTGTGGAATGCTCCCTTGAGCTCAGTCCTGTTAGAAATCAGGAGCAGGAAACATAAATCCTGGGGCTCAAAGTAGGTACAGAAATGGTGCTACAGTGGGTGGCTGCATTGTACCCCATGCCCATACCTTATAGGACTATGTGTCCCAGGATATAGCACACCACTTGGCATGCAGAAGGCAATCAAATGTGCCATGAATGAATAAAAGTTCCTGAAAGCAGGTGCCTGTTCTCCTATTCCCATTCCATGACCTGTGGCCTAGCTTATGGTGGATACACAGAAAGTGCTCTTCTTCGGTGCCCACTGCTGACATGATTTGATCAGTATTCCCTCAGAGTAGCGTCTGGGAACTCAGCCTCTCATGATCCTCTGGCAGCCCAGCACTGACAGACCTCAGGAAGGACCTGCTTTCCATGAGACTCTGGAGGGGAGGGGAAGGGTTACTCACCTGTTTCCTCACATATTCCACCAATAGTTCAAGCTGTCGGGGGTCTTCACATTTCTGGTTGAAGAAGGTTCTCCATAGGGCAGCAGCCAGCCCATGATCATCTGAAAGGATCCCCTGGAACACAGAGTACCACAGTTGGTCTTCTGAGGAGTATGGAAGAGCCATGATACAAAAGCTGGGGATATTGAGAACACGCTAATAGCCATAGAATTGGCTCAGAAGGACATTACAGACACTATGAGAAACAGGGAAGCTACATGGTACGGCTGGAAGAGGTTTTCAGAGAGTATCTGGTCCAAATTCTTCATTTTATACAGAGGAGGAACATGGAGACCAGAGGGGCTGAGCAACTGGCAGAGATGGGGCTCATGTCTGGTTGACCCTCCCAGGCCACAGCTCCCTCTACTCAGCAGTGGTCCCACTGCTGTCCACAATGTATGGGCTTGAAATAATGGAAGAATATATTTTTTTCCCAGGAACAGAGATGGGTGTGGACTGTACCTTCTCTCCTGGTCCAAGGGCATATATCTGCAAGGCAGCTGGTAATTTGGGGATGGAAACTAGGCATCCTGGCCTCAATGTTACCCAGCTCTAGCCTGGCCATGGCTGGCCCATCCTCTCTAAGTAGAGGAACAGGCTGTTCAGCAAGATTCCCATGGTTCACAGAGGGAATGCTCAGAGCCTGTGTGTATGTGTGCCTAACATTGTCTCTCCCAGCACAGTTGGGAAGTCCAAATATCACAGAGGCTAATCAGCAGCTGGGCCATGAACTAGGGCCATTTTACTAGTACAGCTTGGACCTCTGAGGGAGGACAGGGGAGGGTCTTACCTCCTGTGATAAGGGCAACTGAAGGGAAAGGCCCTGAGAAGTTTTCTGTCCAGGTGCCAAGCTAGTGTATGGAACCAGACAAAGTGCTGACTGGGAGTTAGAAGGCTGGATCAAGTCCTAGCTCTGCCATTGCCAAGCTCAGACATGGTGGGAAGTTCACTAAACCTGAGTCCCAGCCTTCTCATCTATAAAACAGAGATGAAAATACGTGCCCTTCTCACAGCATCCTTGAATTATAAATAAAATATAACATAAAGATGTTTTGTTGAGTGTAATATATCACTTACAAAGATTAGGAGCTTGCTTTGGCAGGCAGCTGTTGATAATAGTTGAAACAACAGTGGGATCTGGAGATCAGACCATCTGACTTCAAATGGGGGCTCTGTCACTTGATGTCTGCATGGCCTCTGAAAAGCTACTAGCTCTTCCTGAGCCTCAGTTTCTCATTGGCTAAACAAGCATAATGCCTATCCCACAAAGTTATTGCGAGAATTAAGAGATAATGGCCATGAAAGACCCTGTAAGTGTTAAATCATTACACAAAGACCCAGGACCATTTATTTGACATGTTGTGGGCTGGCCTCTGGGGCACTGCAGTACATGAGGTCTGGCTTCAGGTCTGCTGCCAGGAAAAGCCATGCCCAGTATGACAGTTTGGTGGAAAAATAGTCCACCTGTTCCAAATGTCCCTGCGAAACACGCCTGCAATTCCACCACTTAAGAGACTATCCTGGCACAATGGCCGAGGCAGGAAAACCAGCTTCTTCCGGTAGATGGGACAGGAGCCAAAGACTAGCTCAGGCACATCACCGTTTTCCTAGCTATTTGCTAACACAACAGACTGCCTGTGTCTGAAGCGCCCTGGGCACATGCTGGAGTGCTGCTGGCAGCCACCCACATGTGCTACATAGGAAGGAACAGGAGTGCGAGCGGGTGTTATGAGGACTTCGAGAATGAGCACAGAGCACAGGACAGCCAAAGCCATGGCCTGCTGCAAACAGGCAACCTTGGTGGTGGGTGAATGGCTGGGAAGGGGCAAACCCATAATCAGTTCCTGATTGTCAGAAGGAAAAGGATGACTCAGGACTCACATTAACAGTGATAACAGCCTGACTATTCCAGACTGTCAGAGTTCCTTCACACCTGGCTCCTAATGACTATGGGTGCCAAGAAGAACAGATATTATTATCCTCATTTGAAAGAAAAGTACCCGAGGCTTGGAGGTCATCTAGCTAACTGAATGTAGAACTAGGACCAGAATGCACTGGTGAGGCCAGGGGATGGTGCCTGACTAGCTCTAGTTAGGATGCAATACCTGGAACAGAGTGGAAGTGCAAGAAAAATGGTTAACTAAATCTATGAACCCAGCTTCAGCCCTCTTTCCACCATGCTGCTAGTAAGACAGTGAAAACAAATTGGAGACAGGTCTGAGAGAGTATAAATTTCAAACCAAGGAAGCAGGAAAAAAGGGTGCCTTGGAACCAAATATTAGGTTGCATAGCAATTCTCTCACAATCTACTAGGGCACCTACCTGTTTTCCCTACGATGCAAAAAAAATAAAAATAAAAATAAAAAGCATCCTTCAGGAAATAAAGATACCTAGGTCTAGACTAACTGAGAAGAAGCCAAAAGGGACTCTCTGGCTCTAGAGCAGCGGTTCTCAACCTGTGGGTTGCGACCCCTTTGGGGGTCGAACGACCCTTTCACAGGGGTCGCCTAAGACCATCGGAAAACACATATATAATTACATATTGTTTTTGGGATTAATCACTATGCTTTAATTATGTTCACTTTGTAACAATGAAAATACATCCTGCATATCAGATATTTACATTAGGATTCATAACAGTAGCAAAATTACAGTTATGAAGTAGCAATGAAAATAATTTTATGGTTGGGGGTCACCACAACATGAGGAACTGTATTAAAGGGTCGCGGCATTAGGAAGGTTGAGAAC
This sequence comes from Myotis lucifugus, assembly GCF_000147115.1. Lineage (NCBI taxonomy): Eukaryota > Metazoa > Chordata > Mammalia > Chiroptera > Vespertilionidae > Myotis > Myotis lucifugus. Next base: position 5,116,783 of record NW_005871108.1, read on the forward strand.
CACTGCTCTAGAGGGCTCTGGTGATAACTAAGGGTTTAGAGTAGCAGAGTCTCACTCAATGAAGACTGATTTGACACCATGATGTGCTTAGCTTGATGCCAGGAACACAGAATCACAGCAATACGGTCTTGCTCACAGGCAGCTTGCAATCTAGTTGAAGGAACAAAGCTAGTGCACATCAAAATAGGCTTAAATCCTGGAGAATAAGCAAATGCTAATCTGTATAGGGAGACCCTGCGGTATACTCTGTTCATGGCTGGCTCCCATTCTTGAGTCTTAGCTTCTATGACAACTCTTCAGAGACCTCCCCACACCAAGTGCATTCCCCCTGTTGTTCTCTATCACTGCACTCTATTCTACTGCCTATCTCCTCTTTGGTAATGGGGAGATAGGCAGCAAACTAAGTGGGAAAGAACCAGACTATGTTTGTTTTATTCACCAATATATTCCCAGTGGAACACATGGTAGGCATAAATAAATACCTGTTAAATTGATGGATGGATAGTGAAGTTCACAGTAAGAGACAGAGATCTAGAGAAGTCAGGGAAAGCTTTGTGGAGAAAGGGGCCTTTAGGAATGGAGAATATTTGGAGAACTACAGGACATTCTAAGCAAGAGAGGATAGTTTTAGTTTACTAAACATTTATGGAGGGAGTTGCCTACAAGGTGCCAGGCCTTGAACCGGGCCCACAGGGGCAAAGCTGACAGACTGAGCTACTACCCTCTAAACCATGGATTAGGGTACTTTTCCTGGTTGTCCAGAAGAGCCTCAATCAGGCACAGCATGTCTGTGGGGCAGCGAGGCAAATGGCCTCACTTGGGAAAGCTACACATCAGCAGGAAATGAGAGATAAATGTAGACAGGATATGTCATAATGAGGATGGTTTACAAAAGGCCTGAAGTTCCTTGAACCTAACATAGTAGCAAACAAGAAGGTTCTGAAAGTATCCAGGGTGGGGCACAATCCCAGCAAGAGTCTAGGGCAGTGGTTCTCAACCTTCTGGCCCTTTAAATACAGTTCCTCATGTTGTGACACACCATAAAATTATTTTCGTTGCTACTTCATAACTGTAATGTTGCTACTGTTATGAATCGTAATGTAAATATCTGATATGCAGGATGTATTTAGGCGACCCCTGTGAAAGGGTCGTTCGACCGCCAAAGGGATCGCGACCCACAGGTTGAGAACCACTGGTCTAGGGAAAGGTGCTGTAGTACAACACTGTCCACTGAGATTTCTGTGATGATGGAAATGCTCTACTGCTGCACCTGAAATATAACTAGTGCAACTGAGGAACTGAAATTTTAATTTAATTAATTAATTTTTTAAAGCACGTTTTTGTTTTTGTTTTTTTATTTCAGAGAGAGGAAGGGAGAGGGAGAGAGAGATAGAAACATCAATGATGAGAGAGAATCATTGATCAGCTGCCTCTTGCACGCCCCCACTACTGGGGGTGGAGCCCACAACCTGGCACTGATTAGGAATCAAACCGTGATCTCCTGGTTCATAGGTTGACGCTCAACCACTGAACCACACCAGCTGGTCTTAATTTTATTTTAATTAATTTAAATCAAAATAGCCACATGGGGCCCAGCTGGTGTGGCACATGCCCGGGTTGCCACTGCTGCACCATACTGCTTGCAGCTTGTTAGCAATGCAGAATCTCAGGCCTCACTCTAGACTTGCAGAATCTGAATTTTACCTAGGTCTTCAGGTGATTCACATGCACATTAAAATTTAAGAAAGACTGTTCTAGAATTGCATATTAAAATCACTTAGGGAACTTTTATAACTATAAATGCCAACCTACAACAGTTAAATCAGAACTTAAGGGGGATAGGGCCTAAATATTGGTATTTCTAAAAAGTGTCCCAGGTAATTAGTATATTTCCCAAACATTCCCACTTTTAAAAGTCACCTGGGGTACTTGTTGAAATACCAGGCCCCACTTCAATTGAACTGGAATCTTCAAAGAGGTGCTCAAGAATCAAATTCAAAAAGCACCCCAGGTAACTCTTGCGACCAGGCATGTTTGTAAGATGACTCTTCTAGGATGGCCTAGGTTAGGGGACAGAGAAGAGATGCAATTCAGAATATATTTGTTAATATTGGTGAAAGAAATCAACTGAGCCACCTGCTATAAAGACTTCAAACAAACGCCAATAGAAAGAATTCGATTTCTTCAATCCTTTTTTGGTTAATCCTTACCCAAGGACATTTTCCCATTGATTTTTAGAGAGAGTGGAAAGGAGGGGGAGAGACAGAGAAAGAACAAGATTGATGTAGAGACACATTGATTGACTGCCTCCCATAAGCGCCCTGACCGGGGCCAGGAATTGAGCCTGCAACCGAGGTACATGCCCTTGACTAGAATTGAACCTGCGACCCTACAGTCTGTAGGCCAATGCTCTATCCCCTACGTCAAACCGGCTAGGGCTATATTTTTTCAATTCTAAGCTTCATTCTTTTATACACTGTAAGATCTCTGAAATAAGAATGTATCTGATTTAACAACTAATGTGTAGATTCAAGAATGTTTCTCAACTCCCATCTCATTCCCAGAAAGCTCATGCTAAATTAATGGTGTGTGGGGTATGCAATCTAAATTGCTCTTATAATTGGCTATCTGGTGGATTGAGAATCAGAAAACCTCCATCTTAACTAGTCCTATGACCCTATACAAGTCATTTACTTAATTTTTTGTAAGCTTCTCTCCTGGCTTTAATTATTATCTTTAGGCTGATAACATTTCCTCCACTCTGAACTCTAGTTTCTTACTTTCATCCTTTTATGTATTTCCTCCCTTCCTTACTCCTCACCTACCCTGTGCCAAGCACCATGCTAGCCAATAGAAACACAAACACAGCAGATACTGCCACTACCCAGAAGAAATCTCCATCCAGGATGACAGTTAATATTAATGTAGTAAGGGCTGTGGAGTCCAGGGAGGGCAGAATGGCTGAGCCTGGGGAAGTTCTGGGACCATTTCCCAGGAGGGGTGATGTTTACATTAAATCTGGAGGTAACCACAAAATGAGCATAAAATAATAAAAGCACATGGTTTATTAAAATAGATGAGATATGATGAATCCTGGTGATGTGCACACAGGTATTCATTACACCATTCTTTTAACTTTCTTATGTTTGAAATTTCCATAATAACAGGGGGGAAAAGATGAGACAGATGCTACAACATGGATGAACCTTGAAGACATTATGCTAAGTGAAATAAGCCAGACACCAAGGACAAAAACTGTATGATTCCACTTATATAAGGCATTTAGAATAGTCAGCATTATAGAGAGAGAAAGCAGAACAGTGGTTACCAGGGACTGGGGGAGGGGAGAATGGGAGAACAGTGTTTCATGAGCACAGAGTTTCAGTTTGGGTAGATGGAAAAAGTTCTGGAGTTGGATGGTGGTGATGTTACTAAAAAATGTAAATGTACTTAATATGACTAAAATGTACATTTTAAAATAATTAAATTTTTATGCTATGTATATTTTATAATAAAAAATGAGATATCCTCGGGTGAAGATTAAAACAAACAAAAGAGATATATCTAAATGTTCTGATGTGGAAGAATCCCCAAGATATAGTGTTCAATGAAAAAAGCAAGTTGCAGAACATGTGTATAGTGTGTACTTACATAAAGAAAATAAATATATGGTGCTGTGTATGCCCAGATAAGGTCTGGAAGAACACCCAACAGACTATTAACAAAGTTTCCTCTGGGGCAAGGAAGTGGGCAGGACAGGACAGGGGCCTTTTATTTTCTACTTCAAACACTTATGTACAGTTTCATTAATTTTTAAAATGAGTATGTATTGCTTTTATAATTAAAGACAAAAAAGTGTGCTATTTGTCTGGCAGATGGTACTGTTTATATGTGTATGTCTTCCTCTCTCTGGGGGCACCTGGGGCTGAGAAGTGACTGATTTGCCTTTGTCCCTCCATCCAGTTCCCTACAGGGACTCAATAAATGCTGACTAGTTGAATGATCTGCCCATATTATATGGTGTTCTCTTCCCCAAGCACAGGCAAACTAGGGCACACAGTTGCCAGTGAAGATGAGCAAATAAATACTAAGCCATGATGGCAGGCAGTGACAACCCCTGAAGCTTTGCTCGGAGGCTCTCATCACAAGCCTCTGTTGGGGAAGGCCACTGTTCTGCCTAAGGCTTTGCAATGATCTTACCTCATCATATCCCAAGATTGCTGCATAGAAATTATTTGTCATAAGCATCATGTTCTTCTTCAGGATATAGGGATTAACCTACAAGAAACAAAATTGCAAGAACAAAAGTATGAAAGAAAGGAACAAACTAAAAAGTAGGATCTTTGGCTTTTAACTGTCATACACTCTTAAGACAAAGAGAGAGGGCCCCTAACTGGCCAAAATGCCAGTTCACCCCATTTCCCTGATCTGTCAAGGATTCTCCCCAGCTTGACAGCTTCTTTTAAGGTTTCAATGCCAAATTACACAAAGCAGTAACTTGGTTTAATGAACTGAGCCCCAACTGAACACAAAATAGAAGAAACAGTTTCTTCACTGGAGGAGCATAGTCTAGTATTAGAAAACAGACATGTAAAAATGACAGTTGACCCTTGAACAACATGGGTATGAACTGTGTGGGTCCACTTATACATGGATTTTTTCCTCAATAAGTGCCTGTACTGTTTTCCATCCACAGTTGGGAGTCCATGGATTAGGAGGGCCAACTGTATATATTGATCTATACTACTTTATCTATCTATCTATCTATCTATCTATCTATTTTTTAAATATATTTTTAATTGATTTTGGAGAGGAAGGGAGAGGGTGAGAGAGATAGAAATATCAATGATGAGAGAGAATCACTGATTGGCTACCTCCTGCATACCCCACAGTGGAGATAGAGCCCGTAACCTGGGCATGTGCCCTGACCAGGAATCGAATTGTGACCTCCTGGTTCATAGGCAGATGCTCAACCACTGAGCCACCATGGCCGGGAGATCTATATCACTTTACATAGAGGACCACGGATTTTGGTATCCACAGAGGGTACTGGAACCAATCCCCCATGGATACTGAGGGTAGTTTTGGGGGAGTCAAAAGTTATACATGGATTTTCAACTGTGCAGGGGTTCAATATCAGGTTGTTCAAGGATCAACTATAATTACTTGCAACGTGTTGTCTCAAATTCTATTCCAAACGTGGTGAGCCATAAATGAATTTTGGTACAAATGATCTCTGCTTGGGGGACTGGGAAAGAGTTCTCTCCACACTCCAGTGGACCTCAGAGGAGGAATGTGACAGAAGAGAGTAAGGGGGAGAAGAGATAACATTCTAGACAGAGGGAATAAGGTGTGCAAAGGTGGAAAGGCATGTAAAAAATTTAGGGAGTCCCAAGAGGGGTAAACGAGCAGGAACACTGGTAAGATCTGTTGGGTCCAGATTAGGAAATGTCTTAAGGACCACTCAAAAGAGCTTGTTGTGGTAAAAGGACAAAAGAAGGAAGTGACAGATGAGGGAACAGGAAGGAAAGAGGCAGGACTATGAGATGCTGAGGAGAAAGAAGGGACTCTGAGGCCATGGACAGGAGGAGAAAATAAGATGGGCTGAAGTAGTAAGACTGTTAATGTTAAGAGAATATTCTAGAAATGCAATTCCAGTGAGACCACTGAGACCCTGGTAGGATTCCTTTCAGAGAATGGCCAGGAGGGCCTTCAGAGCCTAGAGCGCAGTTCACTGAATATCTTCAATAGGGCAAAACTTTGACCTCCAAACCTCCAGAAATATGCTCAAGGGCAGGATCCAGCTTTCATTCCTCTCTGGAATCCCAGCAGGAAGTCGAGTGTAATTTGTAATATGTAGTAAGGACTTGTTAATTATTTAAGCTGACAGGTTATTTGGAGCTTTATATGGAGAGTAAGATTTGTGCTTAACAACCCTGACAATGACCATGCTCACTATCCTCTTTTCCATTTACTGAATACTGGTTAAGGACCAGGTGCTTTATGGACATCATCTCCTCTAATCGTCATGGGAACTCAGAGAGGTAGATGTGCTATAGTCATGTTTGTATAGACACAGAAAACTGAGACTCAGACAGGTGAAGTGACTTGCCCTAGGTCCCACAGCAAATTAGTGACAAAGCTGAGATTAGCATCCAGGTCAGTCTGATTCCAAAATCTATGTGCCTTACGTTCCATCAGGTTACTGCCTTCAGGAGGATAATTTTACTTTGGATCATAAATTCAAGACTGAGTGATTTAATCCTGTGGTTTATAACTGGTCTCTGAAGAGGGCAGAAAAGAGTAGTGAAGGATTTAGTCATAAAACCCGAGTTCAAGTCATAATTCTGCTATGTACATAGGATGTGATCTTGGGTAAGTCAAGTAACTTCTGAGTATTTCCTTGTCTTTTAAATGTCCTACATACAGATGCTGGTGTGAAGAGCAAACGAATTAGCATGTATTCATTCACTAATGCAACAATGTATGCTGAAAGCCTTAGTAAGTTGTGAAGTGCTCTGCAACTTCAAGGAATTATGAGTAATACCTTCGGTTTGTTTGTATAAAACTAAAATCAGTTCCAATACTTTATAGTTATGAATAATGTTCAAAAAGGAAGAGAGAACTGTGAAGCTCAAGACTGGAAAATGTGAAATTGGATGCAAGCAAATAGTACAATCCATGACCTTTCCCACCCCACCTTCAACCCAGGCCAAATAAAACATCTATCTTTGTGTTCCCAGAGCTCTCTGTTCACACTTCTCCCTCTGGGTACATAACATGGTTTAGAATTGCTTAAGTACCTGTCTCTCCCACTAGTCTGTGAGCTATTCAGAGGTCATAAGGAACTCTGATTAATCTCAGCAACCCTATCACCCAGTCCAGAGCCTGGCCCAGAGCAGGATTTAAGACTGGCATGCTGATGACTGAATCCTTATAAGGGCCTGAGTGCCTCGCCTAACATGTTCTATTCAATGATACCCATTTGTTTCTGAAATTTCATAAACATTTACTGCCGAACTTCTACTGCACCATCTTCTAGAATGGGCTGAGGTGAAAGGAGTCAAGAAATAGGCCAGAGCTAGAGTTAATGTGAGGATGGGACTACAAACCCAGACCCGTTGATACCTATTGTGGGGCTCTCCCTACTCCCATACTAGCTGTTCTCCTAATTGTGCAAGAAGTACCGGATCGATAAACAAATGCTGGAGTTGTCAAACACGAAGGCAGGCATCTCTCAGAGGTAAACATTCACTGAACACGCTCACAGAGCTGGTTTATATGTGGCATCAAACCAGTAGGCTTTGAGCTGGAAGGGCCCTCAAAAACCACCTAGCTCAATCCCTTTGAAAAAATGGTAAACTGAAACCCAAAAAGAAGATAATTGTCCAAGGTCACACATCAGGTTAGTGTTCGAGTCAGAATTGGAACCTGATTTCTGGAGTGCTTTTCCTATTTCACCGTCTGCAGGGCTTTTCCAGAGATCACCAACACATTAATCTGCAAACCTCAGTTCTGCTTTTCAGCAAGGTCTATTTACATATGAACACACTTTCTTCTCTTGGGATGCACCTGCATTCTGGCTGGCTACTGCCCAGCAAGAGTGGATAGCAGGAGTGGAATTCCTTATTAGCAAGGCTCTTCTACCTCCTTGTCCTATATTCTCACTCCAGTGTCCTGTAAACTGCCTCTCCCCCTCACCTCTAACTGAGAAATGGCAAGCAGCCACAGCTAGAAATGGTTTTCAGATATCATCACCCAGGCTGGATTAGATCATGAAAAGGGCCCTTCCTGGAAGAGGGTGGAAGCTCAATCAGTGCAGACACATGATATGCAGGCAACAGGTGAGCATAAGTGAGAACAGCTTCCTGAACTACTGGACTCACCCCACTGGGCCCTTCTAGCCAGCCCAGCAGCCAAGGGGAGCTGGATATTCACTCTGGTGAACCTCTGTTGGGATTTTATTATCTCATTTAAGCTTGTTTGCTGGTGTGCAGGTTCTGTGTCCCCATTGCCAGATCATCCTATATGGAGCACCCTGTCCATGAATACACAGACGGAGAAACTCCTCCCAGATAGCATTGGGACGTTTTCTTATTAAACTCTTATCCTTTTCATAATGCTTTACTTTTTATAAAAAGCCATATATATAGCACCACCACAAGGAAAAGGTTCCTTTTATATCAGTTTACTCATATTTTCCCATTTATTTAAGCTATTAAAATTCATGCAGATATTTTATAAGCCATCAGGATTTGGTGACTGGTATTACTGAATGTTTAATAATAAACTAAACAGAAGAAATCAGAGGGTTAAATGATGACTGCAATTCCTGTAATGACTTAATTAAATTTTTATTGAGTACATAAACTATGATGTCATTTCTAGCCAACCATGGGTGTGCTTTCCCAGCATGTCACAGGGTGGGAGCACTCAATAGGAGGCTATGCTAAATGAGCAGCAAGTCTCAGCTGAAATGGGGAGGGGAGCAAGGCTCATGTAACACACTCAATAAATTATCCGTTCATTTTTAAACAAAGTCCATGAGTTATAATATATTTGCCATGCACTTTTTATGACATAATAAAAATGTTACCTTAAGGATTACTTAACACATACTACAAATGTTATAGCAGAGGCAGGCACAAGGGGCAAAGAAAACAAACATGAGCAGGCCAGAGACGGGTCCTGGAGTTTACATCCTGGGGGAATAGCATAGTATATTAAAAAGGGAATGCAAAAAAGGGAGGGGGATGCAAGAGTTCAGGGTTACTAATCAGCAGATTAATGAATGAGACAACCAACAGGGAGCAAAATTAAAGCAATAATGAATCTTTCAAGGCACATGTTTAATTAACGTAGTATTCTCAAGGAGGAATATTAGCTGTAAAGAGATGCCAGTTCATTTGAGGCCAATTTTCTGCCCTCTTTCCCGTTTTTGCTGTTGCTGCTCTTAAATACGGTTATTTGACTGCTAACAGAGAAACCAGATTATGTGGATGGGGGACTGATGGAAGATTAAGTTTAAACTCTTCCAAGAGCTCTACCATGTTCTTTGTGATCTGTTCTTGGTCGTCTTTCCTGCCTCACCTCCTCCCGCATTCCCACTTTTAGCTCATCCTTCAGTCAGAGTAAACTATAAGCACTTTCCCAAACATGTCAGGTGTTCTTACAGCTCTTAAGCATACTGCTGCTGGGAATCCTCCTTTTTTAATTCACTGGGATGCTAACTCCTTGTCCTTCAAGACTCAGCTTACAAATTATATGTTCCCCAAAGCCACCTTTCTCCCCAATCTGAGGTGCCACAAAAGTGATTTGAGCCCAGAAACAGGTCCCATAATTCATTATTTAGCATGTGTCAAGAACTACACTAAGGGCTTTATATGTATATATGAGCTCACTTAATCCTTCCCAACAACTCTATGAGATGGATACTGTTACTATCTCCATTTTAGAGAAAAGGAAACAGGTCTGGGAAAGGGTAAGGTTATATAGCAAGGAAATAGTGGCTCAAGATTAAAATACATAGCAGTCTGACACACCATAAATAATGTGGCTGCTCCTTCATGTGTTCTACATTTCAGGCTATCTGTAGAGGCAGGGCTAAGATGGTCTTGGGTAAACACAACTCAGAGAATCCAAATTCCAATGGTAGCTAGAGATGGGCCAGAAGATGGGTCATCAGTGGCCAGTTATTAATACATCAGACATCTCTAGTATAGCTAAGTCCCCTCCTGGAAAAACTGGGGGGAAAATAGTGTAACTATGGTATGGGAGGGGAAAATGAAAAAGGTTGGTATGAACAACACAAGAACTGATGGACCAGTTGGTGTGGTTCAGTGGTTGAGTGTCAACCCATGAACCAGGAGGTCACTTGTTCGATTCCTGGTCAGGGCACATGCCCGGGTTGCGGGCTCAATCCCAGTAGGGGGCATGCAGGAGGCAGCTGATTGATGTTTTTCTCTCATAGATTTTTCTCTCTTTCCCTCTCCCTAAAATCCATAAAAACATATTTTAAAAAGAAAAAGAAATGATGAGCATGAAGGTGAGAATAAGCTTTAAGGCTACTAGCTTAGGCAAAGTTGCTAACAGCAAGCTGATAAGATTTTGTTGGGATGAATGAATGATAAAGGGTGGCTAGGGTTGCTGACTGAAGCATAAGGAATGTATCAAATTTATCATAAGGCTAAAATGCAGTGCAAATATTGCAGGTCAGGTTTTAGTAGTCTTTCTAGTAGCCAGGAATGCCATCAGCAAAGCTGTATAGTATCAACACCATGGGCCACAGTCATTGCATGGCAATAGGCTATGTGCATTCACTGAACATCAGCCAGTCTATTTAAATGTAATGTTAGAAATTAGCTCAGTGTGCATTCTTATGTGAGGAACACAGAAACAGGTGAGAACAGAAAGAAAGAAAAGGGACATGGACAGACCAAATACACATATGTGCATAATAACTCATTCACTTGCTTTATGACCAAGGGTCTTTTAGCAATGATAAAAAATACAACAAACAAAATTAGCTCTAACTGTATGTGTGTGCACATGTGAATCTGTAAATGTGTGTATACTGAAATGGTACATGGTCAGCAGGCAGAAATGCAGATGCAGTAGCCTTAATTTCTGAATGGTCACAAAGTACAGGAGTCCTTTCCTTGGACTTGGAAAAAAGCCAATCAAGAGATGGCTGTCCTTGAAAATTACAGTCATTTACTGACTTGACAAGGCAGTCAAACACATCCATAAGTCCTCCACAATCACCTTGAAAAGAAGCTGATGAGGTATATTATGGTCCTGGGAAGATCAAACTATTTCACCAATTTAATTTTCTTCTATGTCAGGCCATATAGATAAGAGGAAGATAGCTAGTATATATCTGATTTCTGATGTTTTTTATTGTATCCCACATGACAAGTCTCATGAATACTCTAGTCAGATGGGGTCAATATGGCTTGAAAGAGTCCCTGTTTTAACAACAGCACCGATGGGCAGTCCTAAAGGAAACAATTCTGGGGGCCTCCACTGAAATCCATACTGATAATAATTATGATGGTGGTAGTAACAATGAGAATATATCGCATTTGACTTGATAGTTTTCACTTATATGATCTTGTGCCTCATGATCATACCTGGCACTCCAGGAGCTCACACACTAACTGCTACTTTTGTGTTGATTCTATAAACAAGGGAACAGAGGCAAGATGTTAAGTGACTTAACCCAAAGTCACACCCTGCTTGTGACAGTGCTGGGACTTTTATCTCAGACGGCCAATCCCTAAGTCTAGTGTCTTCTCTATACTGTCATACCTTTCTGCTTCTGATGAGTCATATCAGAAATGGAGAGTCACACAAACAAAAAGCTAAAATTGCTTATTCCAGCACTTTGGAAAACAAGAGTAAAAAGCTGAATTGTTGAAAAATTATCCTAGAAACAAGATGAGATTCAATAAGGTAAGTGCACAGAAGCATACCAAACTAAATAAATAACAGGATGTAAAAGGGTTTGACTAGTTAGACATCATAAAGTCTCAGAGCAAATCCCTGATTATGAGCAGATAAGTGAGAAATGTGAAATGATAATAATTAAATATATTAAAAGAAATGTCATAAACAAAGATAAAAAATTGTCTATCCTCTATTATTGTAATAGTCAAGAGTCTATTTTAGCTACCACACTTAAGAATAAACATGGAGAAACCAGAGAAATTTCAATGAAAGATGTCAGATAGGTATGGTCACATTGGTTTTATGGCTGTTCCATGGGTTGGTCTGGTTGTATCCATCATCAGTTTCCATGGATCAGTAGATCTTTTTTTTTTTTTTAATATATTTTATTGATTTTTTACAGAGAGGAAGGGAGAGGAATAGAGAGTTAGAAACATCGATGAGAAACATCGACCAGCTGCCTCCTGCACACCTCCTACCGGTGATGTGCCCGCAACCAAGGTACATGCCCTTGACCGGAATCGAACCTGGGACCTTTCAGTCCGCAGGCCAACGCTCTATCCACTGAGCCAAACCGGTTTTGGCAGATCAGTAGATCTTAAAGGTACTCTGATACTGTCTCAAGTGAACATCACTCTCTCTCTGCATTCCTTCCTTAGGGCTGGAACCTACCCCCCAACTCCATATGAGTTGGCAGGCTGCTGATCCTGGAATCCAGTTCTCTCTTCACAGAGCCCAAACTAATCTAATCAGACCTAACTTCTGAGTAGAGACATCCAAAGGTAAAAGGCATCTAAAGTTGGATTATCCCAAAGAGACTATACTAAGTTCTGTTACTAATACTAGGATCCCTAAGCTTCCTTGTATCTTTCCTATCTGAGGCCTGTTATTAAACTCTCCTTCCTATTCCGTGAGCCTTGTTACCTGCCAATACATTCACTTGTTCACTTACTTTAGCAGAAGTCAATCTCTGTTGCTTGCAATCAGTGGATATACTGTTATTCTTCAATTCAATAAAACCTCTCCGTAATAATATAATGACACGAGCTAACATTTGTTGAATGCCTACCATGTGCCAGCAATTGTATTATTAAAAGCTTTATATGTGCTATCTCTTTAATATTCACAATAATCCTAAAAAGGGGGTGTTGTTATCCTCCTTTATAGAAGAAACATCACCTTATTTCCTGTGAAGCCTTTCAAGCACTTTAAAGTTTGCTGCTTTTGCCTTCACATGGTTTTTAATATTCCCACTAGGAAGGCTAACTGTAGTTATTTTAATAAACTGTTTATAGTCTGCACCTCCATTTCCCCACTGCATTAGACTATGAGCTCCTTGAGGGCAAAGATGGCACACTGCTCGGCACACGTCATAGAATGAATCAATATATTATTTCCTGCCATAATTATCTCTTGTAATACTGATGCCCATGCACTTTTACAAATTTCAAGAAAGCTCCCTGAGTACAAGGATTTGCGAAGGGGTTGAACAAGTTTGTGTATATGCTGCTGCTGCTGTCTTTATGGTTTCAAACACAACTGTAGCCTGAGGAGGCCCAACTTCTGTCCTTGTAGTCTGTCCTCACATGGCCTCTGAAACCCCACACTCATTTCAAATCAATCTCTTCCATGGAATAAGTTTCAAGGCCACATTTAGTTCTAGTACTACCATCCAATACAGATTTGGAGTCAAAAGACTTATACAGCAGTATGAAGTAAAAAGGAGCACTTCTGATTGAACAAAGAAAGAACTTTGAGATTGCAAAGTAAGAAAACACAAAATGGACAAGTGAGTTTTTCTTGGTCACTGGTCTCTCTAACAAGATAATAGGCAACTAACTCTTTGAAGTGAATAGGTTAAACATTAACAGACTTTTGATCCTTGCCTGCTCTATCACAAATGCTATGGAAGAATAATTAGGAAATTTTCTAAGAAGTGCCTTTCGGCTCATATTTCTAAGTTTAAGAAAGGGCTATGCCCTGCTAACAAGTGCCAGTGCACAAAAGTTTTGGTCAGGCTTTGGTTTTCTGTTCTTATATACAAGATTTGGAAAGTGAAAACAGTTTATTAGTGGTCACCAATGGCCAATAATCAAGGTAGAACCAATTAGTGAGATAATTAAGTATAAGCAAAGGATAATGCCATTCACACCTACTAGAGTGGCTATGATTTTTTTTTTTTAAAGAAAAAGGAAAATAAATATTGGTGAGGATGTAGAAAAAAATGGAACCCTCGTGCATTGGCTGAAGAAAATGTAAAATGGTATAGGTGCTGTGGAAAATAGTTTGGTGATTTCTCAAAAGGTTAAACATAGAACTACCCTCTGACTATTCCAGAAATTCCACTCCTAACTATATATCCAAAAGAATTGAAAGCTGAGACTGAAACAGATATTTGTACACCAATGTTCATAACAGAATCATTTACAATAGCCAAAAGGTAGAAACAATTTAAGTGTTCATGGATAAACAAAATGTGGTAAACACATACAAAGAACATTATCCAACCATAAAAATAAATGAATTTTTGATGTATGCTACATAGATGGACCTTGAAAATATTATGCTTAGAGAAATGTCAGGCAGAGAAGGACAAATATTGTGATTCCAATTATATGTGGCACCTAGAATAGGCAAATTCATAGAGACCAAGTAGAGGAGAGGCTATTGGGGCTAGAGAGAGTGAAATGGGGGAGTTATTTAATGGGTACAAAGTTTTTGTTAGGAATGATAAAAAGTTTTGGGGATAGACAGTGGTGATGGTTACATAACATTGTGACTGTATTTAATACCACCAAAATTGTACACACATAAATGATTAAAATAAATGTTACATATATTTTACCACAATAAAAGAAAATTCTAATCACAAATGGTTCTTCTCCCACAAGTATTTCAATCTGTGACTTAATCATGAACCTGGTATATATATTAAAGCCTCCCTTATGATACTTATCCCATCTGAGCAGTAGTATCATGAAGTAATTTTTGTTTCTTGCTAGACATTGCCTTGTACATGTTCGATAAGTATATATTGAGTGTTTTAGCAATCACTGTGCCCTCACTGTCTCCTATGTTGTGGTAATGGAAAATCTTACTTGGATAAGATGTAATATGAACAAGATGTATATTTAGATTGAGCCCAGTAGGCGTCTCCAATGGAGCTTGAGTATAGCGCACCAGGAGTCTGAGCCCCTTTCTCCTCTGCATTTACCTGCAGCCATGAGATCTGACTACTGTCAGCAAGAGGACACTGACACACCTTAGCTTTCCAGTGACAATTGCAGGCTCCCAACTGCACCCTGGATCTCATGACTACATTTATGAGTACAGAAAAGCTGCAGGCACAACTTGCTTTTTTAATGATTTTCCTATTAAATTTAGGCAGACTGGGGACAGTGGAAAATTACAGGATGTGTGTTCCCCATCAATACCAGCCATCTCAAATGCACAGATATACAAGCCAAACAGCTGGAAACAGACAATTAACAAGTTATTGAGTTCTTTGCTAATGAAGCCTGGGCACTATCACCTGTCCTGGGTGTTGTGGATCTAAACCAGCCGTGGGCAAACTACGGCCTGCGGGCCGGATCCAGCCCGTTTGAAATGAATAAAACTAAAAAAAAAAAAAAGACCATACCCTTTAATGTAATGATGTTTACTTTGAATTTATATTAGTTCACACAAACACTCCATCCATGCTTTTGTTCCGGCCCTCCGGTCCAGTTTAAGAACCCATTGTGGCCCTCGAGTCAAAAAGTTTGCCCACCCCTGATCTAAACCACCTAGAGGCAACGCCGAGCTCAATGACCCCCAGCCAGAATGCTTTCCCACTCAGCAATTCCAAGATACATATCATGTTGCCTGGATAGCAAAATTTTTTCAGAGGATCCAAAACCTAGCCCATTCCTGATCTTGAGATTCCTACCCCTTTCATCAAATAGCCCTGCCTTCTCTCTTTCTGCAATAATGGGGAACAAAAGAGACGGGCCAACCTAACAAACTGAATCACACGTTAACTGGTGACTTCAGCTGGGCAGAGGAAGTCAGACTAAAGTTTAAGCCCCAAACAATAAAGTGGACATTCTCATTGTTCTCCATGTGTTGTAGAATGCTTGTTTTTCATTGTAGTTTCCTTACTTCCTATTGTTCAGAACTGTACAATTTCCAAAATATTGACCCGATGGTAATCTGAGTCTGTTTTCTACTGTAGAGATGAAGAAACAAAGGCTCAGAAAGGTCAGGGGACTCTCCCAAATATCACTCAGCTCATAGATGGTTGAGATTTTCACAGAAACAAGGTCTTCTGATTCCTAGTCCAACATACCTTTATTTTAAGGCTCAAACGGAATTGCCATGCAGCTGATAGCTTACAGAATCCTGCAGAAGTATCCTGAGAATGGCTGAGCCTGGATTCTGGATAGGAGCGATATGGGCACTCCTCCTGAGTAATGAGCAGGCCAAGAGCAAGGCAAGGAGTAACCTTCAGACACTACTTGAAAGTGAATTGTACACTTGACCTTATGAGCTCTGAGAGTGGCCCCATCTCATTAGGATAATCCTTTTTGTCCTCTTTTTTTCAGTAAAATGTTAATGGTAAGCATTTTATCCAAAAAGAAAACCTCGATTAGAATGGTGTATCTGTTAAAGAGATGCTCTCTCAAGCGATCTGTACTCAATGTCTACTTGGACCTAAGAAATGCTCTGAAATCTAAGTAAATTCTGGACCCAAAAACTCCATTTCCCTCCTACCTTGTGACTCTGAAAAGGCAAATCTCTGAGTCTCAGCTTTCCCATGAAAACTGCAAAATTACCTTTCCTTTTTCTTTTTATAGTACCATGTGAGATAAAAATGCTCAAAAATAATAAAATTAATAGCAGCAAACATCTAGCCTTCAAGCACTGTTCAAAGAGTCTCAAATGTGATAACTCATTTAACCTCCACAATGCTGTAAAGTGAAGTGGATTCTATAGCTACCTCTATTTTACAAGGAGGAAACAAAGGACAGAGATGAAGGACCTTGCCCAAGGTCACATAACTGGGGTGAATCTAAGCCCCAAAGTCTGGCTTCAGTGCCTAAATATTCTCAATCACTATGATGCTGCCTTAGAAAGGAGTTTACAAACCCAATTCACTCCTCCACCCGAGAAGCAGGCCTGGGGGCTGCCTAGTCTCCTATACTATCCTGCCATCACTCTCAGCCGGCTCTGGGCCAGTTTTTCTAGGAAGTCTGTAGAAACAAAACAAAACAAACAAAAAACAACAACAAAAAAAACACACAGGTAAATTCATATCTTATTTCTTCATCTATTTAGTTTGGAATTTAATCTAGGAGAGAGTCACCTTAATTTCTCTTCTTTGCATAAGTTAGAATGTAATCCCTATAAGATCACTTCTCTCTGGTGTACTCTCTATCAGGGATTAGCAGGAGGGGAGAGACAAATGTGATCTTTGAATAAATAAAGGAATGAGTGAATCAATCCTTAATAGAGCTATACAAATTTTTTCTTTTTTTTAATATTTCAAGAAAATCGATTTTAAATATAATAATGTTACATGCAATAAACATTAATATTTCAAGAAAAACAATTTTAAATATAATTTACATGCAGTAAACATTAATATTTTAAGAAAAAAAAGATTTTAAGTATAATATTACCAAAATTGTACTAACAGTATATCACAAAAGTTGTAGGAAATATTAAAAATCTGCAAATAATAGGATTACTTCTATTATATTCTAAAAATTTTTTTTCTCTGGCTCTATTTTCGTTCATCAGTTTATGTTGTTCTTGTTCATTATAGTATTCCACAAATGAGTGAGACAGCATTGTGGAGGTTAAATATCAGGTGATATTTATCTTTTTCCGACTGGCTTATTTCACTTAGCATAATGCTCTCCAGGTCCATCCATGCTGTTGCAAAAGGTAAGAATTCCTTCTGAAAAATACCACATGATCTCACTCATTCATGGATAATAGAGACCATTATAAACTTTTGAACAATAATAGATACAGAGGCAGAGCTGCCTCACACAGATTGTCAAACTGCAGCGGGAAGGCCGGGGAGGGTTGGGGGGCAGGAGGGAGGGGGTTAAGAGATCAACTGAAGGGCTTGTATGCATGCATATGAGCATAACCAATGGACATAAGACACTGGGGGGTAGGGGAAGCCGGGGTATTGTCAAGGGTGGGGGGTGGGGGGAAGGACACATATGTAATACCCTTTGGAACGGTTTAAGCAATAAAAAAAAAAAAAAAAGAATTCCTTCTTTTTTACAGCAGTGTAGTATTCCATTGTATAGGTCAGGGGTGGGCAACCCCTAGCACGTGTGCCAAACATGGCACGCCAGTAACTTTTGCTGGCACGCGAAACCCTCTCTTATAATCTTCCATTTACAATATTTTTCTTAATATCGACTTTTTTATTTTTTAGATAAATTCAGTGTAGGTGCATCTTAGATAAATAAATAATTTTACATAACAAGTTATCTTAAAGACCATAGACATGGATTGACGAGAGAGGGGAAGGGCAATTTCTATGCCTCTGCCTTAACTCTCCCTGCCTTCCTAGATCCGACCAGTGTTTTGGTTTCATCCACATACACTTGTGAATCTTTGTTCTCAGTGATGAATTTTGTTAAGTCTCGTAATAGGAGTAGCCTGACAAATGAAAGTAGTAGCCCGTGCATATCTCTGAAGGTCACGAAATATAAACCTGATGTAAAATCTCTGTCATCAGTGATACAGCAGCAAAAGTCCCACTGATAATATCAAACGGAGTCATAAAGTTTTCTGTCGGACTATCAGTGTACATGTATACATTAAAAAATAAATGTATTTTTCATCATCATATGACTGTGTTTTTGTTGCTCGAATGAATTTTATTATTTCTTCAAGGTTCTTCACATACGTAAACCTTAAGAGATATCAAGTAGGCGTAACATGTTCTCGAAAAATTAGGGTTGGCACGCAGAAGAATTCTGAGTCAGAGATTTTGCTGGTTTTGACACACACTCACAAAACGGTTGCCCACCCCTGTTCTAGGAGATTGCAGGCCACAGAAGTGGCACAAAATGTAAACTTCTGCCGAAACCGGTTTGGCTCAGTGGATAGAGCGTCGGCCTGCGGACTGAAAGGTCCCAGGTTCGATTCCGGTGAAGGGCATGTACCTGGGTTGCGGGCACATCCCCAGTAGGAGATGTGCAGGAGGCAGCTGATCGATGTTTCTCTCTCATCGATGTTTCTGACTCTCTATCTCTCTCCCTTCCTCTCTGTAAAAAATCAATAAAATATATTTAAAAAAAAAAAAAAAGACAAATACTTAAAAAAAAAAAAAAAATGTAAACTTCAACTGCTTTGCAATTCTGATCAGCTAGGTCTGCAGCCCTGACTGGGCCTGCCTGCCATCAGCCAGAGCTGCCTGGACTTCCATTACACAGTCCCATGGGTCATCACCAATGGGATTCTGACATCCATATCCACCCACTGCTTCTCACCAGACAACTCTAGCATGTTCTGAACCTCACATTTGACCCCAAACCATTCTAGTCTCTCCTGGGCCTTTGAGCTGAGGATATTAGGGATGCGGCTAGTTATTCCAGGGCAAGAGAGGCTTTGAGAATAAGTAGGAAGTCTGAAAAATTGCTATTTACTCTTGTAAATTCTACCATAGGTTGGAAAATTCTTATCTTATGGGGTTTTTTCCAAGCTGGAAAGGCCCTTAGAAATAACGTGGTCTAGCTCTTCACCTGAGTCTGCTGATGAACAGTGGAACCAAGTCACCAGAAGAGCCCCTACTCTTCTGATTCCAAGACTAGCAAGTGGTTTTGCAACTCTCCCATTCCCTCCTTCTCCTCTAGATGGAGGCTCTTCCTTTGGCAGGTGACATGGCCCGGGACCTAAAGCACAACAGACAGTAAACATTTTCTGTCTTTGAAAGAGAAGTGGTATGGCCATAAATACATACATGTACCCAAAATACCAAATACAATAGAGTTCACTTGATATCTGATAATCTTAGCAACAGGGCATAGGACATGGATGAAAAGTAGCAGCGTGGGAGACACTTGGAAGGCCACTCACTGAGCACTTAATGGGAATCGTCTCCTACTTCCCCCATAACCAGGCACAAACCACAAGCTTGCTGATTCTTAACCCCAGCAGCTGAACTACTCAAGGCCCAGAAAAGGGGCAACACACACAGTTTACACCTTTTATTATTCTGATAGAAATTTCTCTCCTGGGAGCAGAAAGGGGTCAAAAGTCCAAAACAAAAAATATATATCTTTATAAGTCAGAGCAAAGAAGCATTAAAGCAGTTATTAAAAAAAAAATAGTCTCAGTGAACAGAGCAGAGTAGGAGGTGTTAGAAAACTCACTCCAAGTAATTTATTCGCTGGGAACCACAAAGGGCTTTCCCAAGAACAGCAAAAACACCATTAATTTCCCCAGTACCCTCCTTTCAAAGGGCTCCAAACACTTCACACATATCGTTTTAAATTGTCCTCAAAGGCTCCAAAATAAGGGGTTACTATTTCCCCAGGTTCAGATGGAGAAACTAAAACATTCATGCCTGCTCTGCTTTGTCCAAGTCATCCTAACAGATTTGGCCAACATCGACTGAGTGCGGGCTATGCGTATGACCCATGACGGGCAGAACAGGAGGTACAAAGATGAAAGGTATCATTTCTGTCCCAGAAAGTCAGAAAGAATCCAGTGGGGCCTGACAGATGTATACATGAATCTTCTTGAAATAAGGCAGCCTATGTCAAGTGCCATAGAAAAGGTCTAAATACAGTGCCCATGTTATCAAATGCCCAAAAATGTGCCAAGCAATGTGCTAAGTCTTTACTAGCATCACATTAAGTCACACACTATGTGTGGCCTATCTTACAAAGGAAGGAATGGCGACAATGAGAGGTGAAGCGACTTGCCCAGGATCTCAAGGCCAACTATGACAGAGCAGGGATTAGAACCCAGATCTATCTGGCTCCAAAGCCCATGTGATAGGAAATAACTGCTTGGAAAACCAAGTGCTGGCCTTTGGACATTTTAGTATGAAGTATCCACCTCCTATGGACAGAACATAGGAGCCCTCACTAAATTTGGGGGGAATGCTCTGTTTCCTGGCCCAAAATTGCATATATATGGATATATGAGCAAATTTGGATTCTCCATCATAGGGACTGACTGTTCTTGTGGGTTAAAAAGCCAAAGCTAAGTGTCTTCCAAAGGGAACAAAGCTCTCTCTGGGCAAAGAAGGGCTGAAAGGTCTGAGCACTTCCTGTTCCATACTTCTGTGTATTACTATCTCACTAACACAGGCGACTTTGCTCCTATCAATGGACGGTTAGTCAGTAGTTCGTTCACTCATTCATTATTTATATTCTACCTCCTTCCAAAAAGTGGCTCAAGTTGGCTTACAATAAAAGACATGTGGTAAGGCCAAAACAGCAAAATGTTTTAAATCAGTCAGATCTGGACTTACGACTTACTATGCTGCCCACAGCCAAGTCCTTTAACTTTTCTGCCCCTCAGTTCTCCTCAGCTGCAAAATGGGGACACTCTCACCTCTATAATAGGACAATTTGTAAGGATTCAATGAAATGGTGCCTAAGAGGTGCCTGGCACAGAGTTTGGCCCAGAGTATTTATCTCAACCAAAACAAAAGTAAAAGAAAAGAATTAAGTAATAAAGTGTGTGTGAGAGAGAGGACAATGAGTAACTATATCAAAAGATCTAAATAAAAGAAGTGCTGTACTTTCTGGCAGCAGGGAAGCAGGACTGTTATACCATCTCACTGTTTAAAAAAAGGGAAGCATATCAGTTCATCAGGACAGAGAAAGTTCTTAATTCTAAATGCAGAGAGAGACTCATATATTCCTGAGTGAATGTGAATGTGCACACACATACACACAGGCTTCTACCATTTTTCTCTCCAACAGGAACAGGGGAAACGGCTCTCCAGAGCCCTGCTGCCCCTCTGACAACACCACACTACTTCTGTGCAATGAAGTACTTCAACAGTTAAAACATTTTTGTGCCAATATTTTAAGAGTGCAGAAGGTTCCAAATTACATGTAAAATAAACAATGCCAGACTGTGAAAACTCTTGGCTGCAACGTTCTCTGATGTTAACAAGAGTCTCTTTATTACTGTAACCTTTCAGAAGTGAATAAAAATTATTTCTCTGCCCTAGTTTTGCCCTCCAGTAAAAGGGAAGAGAACAGTGACCATGGAAAGAGCTGTACAATGACCTCTCATGAAGGGTAGGAGGCTGGGAAGGGGGCAGTTTCAAACACAAAGCCTTCCATATATGTTTCTAGTCAAAGGTTAGAACTTTAGTTTGTGCTATGCTGATCATATTGTAAAGTTTTACGTTCCTAATATTTTTATGTAACTAAAATGCTTAGGGGGACGACAGGGCATTTGTGAGAGCCCAAACTAAGCCAATGCTATGGAGGAAACCCAAATCTTGACCAGGGCTCTTTAATTATTCAGTGAACCTCCTTACTCAGAAATTTAGTCTGAAGTCCCCTTAAGAAACAGAGAAGATCTACAGGTGGACAGGACTTAATGAAAATATGGACAGAACATAGGAGCCCTCACTTGTAGACCTTTAAGTCAATGACTGTAAATACTGGACAAACAGAAGAATCTCAAATGGCGCTAGTAGGATAAAGATAGAGTCTGCTTTCATCACTGCAGAATAGAAGGGGGAAAGTCACCAAATGAGGACAAATATGCTTTGTCCTCTCACACCACTCTGCCTTTACCCACACTGTTTCTCTGCCAGGGATGCTCTTCTTGTCTAGCAAACACTTATCTGAAAGATACAAACCAAATGTCATCTACCCAAGCTTTTCTCCTCTGGTCCTTCTCAGCAATCTTTAAATATCATAATCTGTAAATATTGTAGTCACCAGTTTATATGTGTCTTCTCCTACTAGATTTGGAAGTCAGGGACAGTGTCGTCATCATCTTTGTATTTCTAGTGCCTAGGCCCTAGAGGCTAGGCACAGAGTAGTAGCTGGAAGCTAGCAGGCCACAATAAAATGGATGGATAGATGGGTAAAACCTTGTTTGTGTCTGGGAACAGAAATAAGACAGAGAATGATGAACTGCTAAATAAACAGAACACAAGCTCTGGGATTTAACACAAGGCTAGCTTTTCAAACTTTCACAGAGTTGCAGAATGTTAAGTCTGGAAGAGAATTTAGAAATCATCTAGCTCTCCTCCCCAGAGAGGTGAGGTGATTTGACTTACTCAAGCTCACCCAGAGAGCAGCTGGCTTGGCCAGAACTCCTTCCATTATACCATACCAGCCCTTCTCTTACTGTTGAAAATTTTAGGTGTAAATATTTATTTGGTAACAAGATGAGAAATGCTATTTTCATCTACATATTTTGAGAATGTTATTTCCTTATAAACAAATAAACAATGGATATCACACTAGGAATTCAAATAACTTGATATAAGATACAATATCTGAGCTGCTCAAAAAGCTAAACATAGAATCACTGTATGATCCAGCAATTCCACTCCTAGGTATATACCCCCCAAAATGGAAGCATATGTTCAGATAAAAACTTGTATGTGAATGTTCATACCAGCATTATTCATAAAAGCCAAAAAACGAAAAGAACCCAAATGTATATCAATTGATGAATGGGTCGTAAAATGTGGTATAATCCATACAAGACTATCCATAAAAAGTAATGAAGTACCGAAACATACAATATGGGTAAACCTTGAAACATTATGCTAAGTGACAGGAAACAGACATTAAAGGCCACATATTATATGATTCCATTTATATGAAATGCCCAGAATAGGTATATCCATAGAGACAGAAAGAGTAGTGGTTGCCAGGGATGGGGTGGGGGGAGGGAGGGAGGATGGGGAGTGACTGCTAATGGGCACAAAGTTGCTTTTTGAGGTGATGAAAATGTTTTGGAATTAGATAGTGGTGATGGTTGCATAACATTGCAAATTCACAAAAAAGCATATTTAAAATAGTGAATTTTATGGTTTATGAATTATACCTCCATTTTTTAAAATGGAAAAAAAAAAGATACAATCTCTGCCTTCTAGGAGCTAACAATTTAACTGAGTCAGGACCAAAATACAGAGATACGAAAGAAGTCATTGGTTCAGTGTTATGTGACAAGTGATGTTATACAAGTCAGCAGAAGAAAGAAACTATAGTTAAAAATCTTAATGCTAATGCTAGAGCCATAGTGTTTAGTGATGATATTTTCAGGAAACACAAAGCAGTGATTAAGAGCATAGGCTCTAAAGCAGTGGTTCTCAACCTAGAGGAGGCTGTAGAGCAGTGGTTCTCAACCTTGGCTGCACATTAGAATCACTGGGAATCTTTTTAAAATCCTGATTTCTGGGCCTCATACCTCCGGAAATTCTGTTTCTTTGTTATGGGGTGGGGTCACAACATTAGTAACAAAGAAACAGAATTTCCGGAGGATGAGGCCCAGAAATCAGGATTTTAAAAAGATTCCCAGGTGATTCTAATGTGCAGCCAAGGTTGAGAACCACTGCTCTAGAGTCTGGCAGGTTTGGGCTCCAATCCAGGATGCCATATGTACTGTATAAGTCTGATTAAGTTACTTGACTGGTAAGCTAAATAGTTGTCTCCCAAAAGATATCTACATCCTAATTCCTGGAATCTGTGAATATTACTTTACATGGCAGAAAAGGATTTCGAAGCTGTGGTGATTAGGTTAAGGATCTTCAGATGGGGAGTGTCCTGGATTATCCAGGTGGGTCCTAAATGTAACCACATGTATGTATTCTTATAAAAGGGAAGCAGAGGGCACTTAGACCCAGACAGAAAAGGAGAAGGTAACATGACCCACAGAAGTAGAGATTAGAGTGATGTGGCCACAAGCCAAGGAATGCCAGCAGCCACCAGAAACTGGAAGGGGCAAGGAACAGATTCTCCCCTAGAGCCTCCAGAAGGAGCACAACCCTGCTAACTCCTTGATTTCAGTTCAGTGAAACTGATTTTTAGCCTCCAAAACTCTGAGAATAAATTTCTGTTGTTTTAAGCCAACGAGTTTCTAGTAAGTTGTTACAGCAGCTGCAGAAAATTAATATACCAACTTCTCAGAGACTTACTTTCTTCATCTGTAAAATGAAGGTGGAAATACTATCTATCTCACAGGTAAGATTGTGGTAAAATGTAAAATTCAAATGGTTCTGGTAAAGTGCACTTAGCTCTCCCAGAGCCAGTTTCTCACATCAGTTAAAAATGAAGCTCAGGCCTGGCCGACATGGCTCAGTGGTAAAGCATCGACCTGTGAACCAGAGATTACAGTTCGATTCCTAGTTGGGGCACATGCCCGGGTTGCGGGCTCAATCCCCAGTGTGGGGCATGCAGGAGTCAGCCAATTAATGATTCTCTCTCATCACTGATGTTTCTCTCTCCCTCTCTGAAATCAATAAAATATATATAATTTTTTTTTAAATGAAGTGCAAACAAGAGCAGTGGCTCTCAAATTGAAGGATTTGTTAAAACAGATTGTTGGGTCACACTTCCGGAGTTTCTGATGAGCAGATCCAAGGTGGGACTCTAAACTTGCATTTTTAACAAGTTCCTAAGTGATGCTAGAGCTGCTGATCTGCAACACACTTTTCAGAATCTCTGGACTAGGTTACTTTAAGGTTCCTTTCCAGTTTTAATAGTCTAAGACCCTTAGGTACATCTAATAGATGTAGCAGTCAAATAATAAACACTGCTGTATCAGGATGAAATAGTCTTAAAACTAAGTTATTTTCCTAGGTAGAGAGTGGAGGATGGGAGCATGACTAGGAGGTACATGGTAAAGACTAGTTTTAACTTTTGAACTAAGCAGAATGAAAAAATCTTAAGCAATGGTGGGAATAGGAAGAGGCTGTCCTCTCATCCAACATGCTGGCCTCATTTTAATTTATCTTAATCCCACCTTTCTGCCTTTTCACCAGACCCCTTCCCCCGCATGCCCTCCTCTAGAAACACATCTAGGTGTCTCCTGAATTCATTTATTGGCTTTGCCGTGCACAGCATAATACCGCCTTTGTTAGTCTCCCAGCCCAGCCTCTCCAAGCACGGTGTTCAGTCTCGGTGTTCCTCTACTCTTAAAAAAACATAAGCAAGGAGTCTCTGAAAAATAATTGTAAAATCAACTAAGGCAAATTCAGAGGATGTGGAGACATTCAGACTCTAAATGTTGGAAAAAGAAACAAATTCAGAACATTGTTAGCATTCTCATCTGTCTTTCACCCCCTTTAATCTCTATTAGTTCTGTTGAGTAGGAAACCTCTGCCGTATTGGATTAGAAATTCTGAATAAAAGGGGCCTCAGGTTTGGGACTGCATTGAAGAAATGGAATGCTTCTAGATTCAAGAAAAGCTGTCCGTTCTAGCCGGCTTGGCTCAGTGGATAGAGCGTTGGCCTGTGGACTGAAGGGTCCCGGGTTCGATTCCAGTCAAGGGCACATGCCTGGGTTGCAGGCTCGATCCCTAGTAGGAGGCATGCAGGAGACAGCTGATCAATGATTCTCTCTCATCATTGATGTTTCTATCTCTCTCTTCCTCTCCGAAGAGAGAAAGAGAGAGAGAGAGAGAGACACCTAGTTAAACTCTGTGGGGAAAAAATTAGCAAAATAGCAGCTTGCTTTAAAAAGAAAAGAAAAGAAAAGAAAAGAAAAGCTGTCCTCTTGGTCTTTGGAAGTCCTTGGTAATACCACAGAGGAGAAGGAAGCTGCCATGAGGTTGACTAGGGAAAGTTATCATGGTATAGCAAAGTGGACCCTGGACCGGGAATAGGCATACAACTGAGCCCCTTCAGATTGAGAACCATTTAATGAAAGCATCTCTGAGACACCCAGTCTAACATTTTGAGGTTCATCTATTCTATAAAGTAGATTAAAAGTACAAACAACCAGAGAGCCAGGGAACCCATGAGGCAAGACAGGGAGAAAAATGAACCTTTTGTTTTTTGGCAGGGGTTGGGATTGGGGGTAGAGGGGTGTCAGCAAAATTGAATCTTGACATAAGAAGATCATTCATTAAGTCAGTACTTGGGAGCCAGGACTGGCCACACACTAAGAACAGAAACAAGTACCTATGATCACCCCAACCAACAGGTGGGTGGCTACGTTAGGCACTCTGTTTAAGACACCAGGGATCCTAAGATCCTTATCCCATATAATGGTCATGACCTACACAAACCCATAATTAGAGTATGTCTTATTTCAAAGTCTGTGCAAAATACTGCAAAAATACAGAGAAGGGAGAGGCCAAATATACTGTGCTAACATTATTGAGAGTGTTGGGGAAAGTTTCTTGGAGGAGGTACTACGCAGCTGTGTCTTACAGTGTCATGAGCAGAGGAGATAGGGGTTAAGTCAACTTTAGACAGAGAGAACAGCATAAACAAAGCCCAGAATCATAAAAGAGCATGGCATACTGTGACACCAGTAAAAATCTGGCATGAGTGGAACATATATTTGAGTGTATGTGTGCAGGTACTCGCACATGAAAATTTGTGTGTGGGTAGAGTTTGTTGGAAATTAGAATAGAAAGGCAGGCTGGGGCCAAAATGTGAAGATTCCACTCCCAACCCCTAATTTTCACTTTTAAGAATTTCAAACTTATTGAAAAAAACAAAGATGTAAGAGTAATATAACAAAAACTTGTATAATTTTAGATTCACAATTAATATTTTGTGACATTTGCTTTACATCTATCTACAGCTGACCCTTAAACAATATGGATTTGAACTTTGGGGGTCCACTCATGCATATTTTTCAATAAATACTGTATTTTCCCTTTCTTATGATTTTCTTACTAACATTTTCTTTTCTCTAGCTTACTTTATTATAAGAATACATATAGCATACAAAATATGTGCTAATCAACTGTTTATGTTATCAGTAAGTCTTCCAGTCAGCAGTAGTTAAATTTTGGGGAAGTCAAAAATTATATGTGGATTTCTGATTGGGGGGGAGCGGTCAGTGCCCCTAACCTGTGCATTGTTCAAGGGTCAACTTTATATATACACACAAACACACTTTTTTCTTTTACTAAATAATTTGAAGATACTTGCAAACAAAACATTTCACCCATAAATACTTCAGCATGTATCTTCTAAGAACAAGCACATTCTCCTACATAACTATGAAGGGTTCTTCTGTATGCCACTGCTAAGGAGTTTGAATTTTATCCTGTATGTGGTGAGAGCCCGCAGAGATTTCTAGACAGAAGAGGGACATACTCAGATGTGGGATTTAGAAAGAAAACCCGTGGCAATTATATGGTGGGAGGGTTCAATTAAGTCAGGAAAGTCCAAGAACTAGTTAAGAGGCCATGTGCAACAAGACAGATGATGAGGATTGACATGAAGCAATGGAACAGAGGAGAGAATAAAACCCAGAGATATCTTGGGAAAAACCTGACAGGTCAACTAGATGCAGAGGATGAGGCAGGAGATGAGGATGACTTTAAGAATTCTAGCTTGGGGGACTGGATTGATGGTGAAGACATCAGAAGTGAGACAGGACACACAGGAAAAACAGGTTCATGGAGCTATTTTTCCCCGTCTGCTGAGTGAGACTTATTTAGGAGAGGCATTAGTGACCCCTGAAAGGTGGGTATGGAAAATGGCTTTAGCTGTGTCCGATGCAACCAGCTCTAAGCAGTATTATAACTACGGTACAAAAGATAATCAAGTGAAACAGGGCCCCCAGATAGACTGGAGGCAAGAGATGTGTTGGCAAGAGGTAAACAGTTCTGGAATGACGAGCTAAATTAGGAGTACTTAGCATGAAGAGTACTTAAGCAGAAGTATTATAGAAAGGCAGCGCACTGAGGTAGCCAGGGCCTTGAAAAATGGAATTAGGTCTCTGTCTTTCTCCTACAGAAATGCCATGAAGTAAGCTGAGGATAAAAAAGGGGATCAAATTCACTCGACTCCTTCAGTCAAGAAGCATTTACCGAATGCCTACTATGTACAAAGCTCATTTTTGTTAAGGTAGGAATACAAAGACAGGTAAATATGAATGACTTCAGGAAACTCACAATCTGTAATTGAAGGTAAAAATGACCATGAAAGAGACAAATTATCATGTGCATAGATAGGAGATTCATGCTTTATTTAATTTCAAATACAGAAAGGTTTATAAATTCTCTTTCAGGGACATTCCCTGAAATAGTGAATCCAGTATGGCACTCGGAAGCCATTGGAGTGGCACTCCGGTTATAAGCACCCAGGCATCCAATCAGTTGGAAAACCATCTAAAGCAGCGGTCGCCAACCTTTTGGACCTCACGGACCACCAGTTGGCAACCGCTGATCTAAAGCACATACTCTGCATACTGTTGCTACCTCTAAAGCCTGAGGGTATGAAACTTGTATAGGGAAAGGAATGCATCTACTAGAGCAGCGGTTCTCAACCTATGGGTCGCGACCCCTTTGGGGGTCGAACGACCCTTTCACAGGGGTCGCCTAAGACCATCGGAAAACACATATATAATTACATATTGTTTTTGTGATTAATCACTATGCTTTAATTATGTTCAATTTGTAACAATGAAAATACATCCTGCATATCAGATATTTACATTAGGATTCATAACAGTAGCAAAATTACAGTTATGAAGTAGCAACGAAAATAATTTTATGGTTGGGGGTCACCACAACATAAGGAACTGTATTAAAGGGTCGCGGCATTAGGAAGGTTGAGAACCAGTGTACTAGAGGAACATCTTCAGTTGGACACTGTTTAAATTCATTAGGCAACTCCCAAATGGAATTGCTCTGCCTTCTAAGAATTTAGACTTCTCTCCTCTAATAAACAAGTATCCACTCCACAGCTTAGGACATTTTTAACACTTTTAAAAGAAGGATTGATATATGAGAATAAACACATTCTTAAAGGCCTCAAGCCCAAGGGATTGCTCTGTATTTACACTCCACCATTCATACCAGTGACCACAAAAACTATGCTGTGTGGGAGTTAAATCATAAAGTGGTTCTTTTAAAACAATACCTTTGGTAGGGAGTTTTAATTCTGACCTAGAGATATAGCAAAAGTTTTACCTCATGGTAAAACAGAGAAGTCTGATTGAAGACTTTTCTGGGAGGAGGGAGATGTGAGTAGAATTACAGAAGCCTGGAAGGAAATTTCCAAAACAACTAAAGTACTTGTAATTCTTATTTTTACCACCCTTTATAGATTTAAAGCCTTTGTTAGTTTAGGAGATTTAATACTTTATGTATAAATTTTTTTTAAAATCAAGTAATTCCATTAGAAGATGGGAAAGCGTGGAAAAAGAAACAGAAAATGAGGGTAGAGGAAACAATATCTCATTTCTTTTTCTTCCAATGTTTAAGACCAGCAGAGCAAATAAATGTCCTCCGATGCTCAGTGGATAGAGCATCGGCCTGTGCATGGAAGGGTCTCAGGTTCAATTCCTGGTCAAGGGCAGATTCCTGGGCTGCAGGTTCGATCCCCATGTGTGTCTCTCTCCCCCCCTCCCTCCCAATTTTTCTAATGGAAAAAATATCCTTGGGTGAGGATAAACAACAACAACAAAAAGGATACCTCCCACTCCACTTTTTCCAATACTTATCAGAGGCTTCCAAAACTGTCTTCTTTCATGATATATTTACTGGGCATGCATTTAGCCAAAGGGCAATGATAGGCACTTTGGAAAATACAAAGAGGGATGTGTGTGATCCTGTCTCCCCGGAAGGCAATCAACATATGTGCATGACAAAAGTACAAACAGAAACAGTAAGAACCAGAAGAAGGGTGCATATAAATTATTATGGTACTTTCAGCTACAGGAAACTGGGATTGGCTTCCAGTCTGGGGTGGAAGGACATGGAGGAGTGTTAGGGTAATGTAGGTTTATGTACCACATGAAGAAAGACACAAGACAGGAAAAGCAAGGCATTCAGCTTGGCTGGAGTGAAGAGTATGTGAAGCAAGGATGGGATTGGATGTTCACTGAAGCTTACTATGTGCCAGGCACATGTGCTAGATTCTAAGGTTTTACATATTTAAGGTTCCAGGAGAGCTAAGGGAAATGAGTTTGGAAAAGTAGCCTGGAGTATGATCACAGAGAACTTTGCAAAGCAAAATGCTGGTACTGAAAAGCAAAATCGAATTTTACAAAGGAGTCCAGTTCAACCCAAAGTTCCTCCACCTCTTCCTAGGACCTCTGCACCATCCCTTGAAGCCGCTCTGCCACAGAGAGAGCAGAAGACTGTGAAATGACAGGAGGTTCATCATTATTCCGGAATGGTGCTAGCAAAGTATCACCTGGAGTTCTGCTAAGGCAACTGGCATGCCAGGGACCACTGATAAGGATAAACCTGCATTTTCTTAACTATAGACCACTCCACCCTTTCCCACCTAGTTAGTCTCCAGGACTTGGAAAGCTTTTAAACCTGCTCATTGTAAGCCACAAGGTGGAGATGTCTGGCAGGACAGAACTGAGAGGAAGTCGTTTAGTCAGCCTAAGGTTACCATTAACACTTTGAGCCACTGCCTTGAGCTAATTTTTATGTTTGTTTTTTAAGTTTGGTTGAAATGTCACAAATGGAAAAATTAAGTAAAGCGCCCTGTTAGCCACAAGACTGGACACACCTGGCTGCAAACCCAGCAAAAGAAACTTACTTCATTAGTAGGAGAGGCAGAAAGTGAAATTTACATCTGAAATCTGCCTGCACCAGGAGAAAGAGCTGAGGCCAAAGGCGCTGTCTGTTTTTACAGCTGTGTCAAGACTTAGTTCTCTACTCTTACCAACACTCAGGAGTGAGGCAAGGACCCAAGGAAAAATGGTCTCCAACCTCTTCAGCTGCGACTCAGCTCACAAAGGTTTTTAAGAACCAGTTAATGAAATAAAACAAGACCAGATGAGGTGATATAATGAACTTTATTTCCACAGCTAATTTATATGTTTAAATCCCAAATAATGTTTTTTTTTAAAGTCAGAACATTCTAAATTACTGATGTGATTTTTGTAACCTCAAATTTAACACTCACTTTTTATACCAGCTTCAATGAAGATATATGAGTCTGCCTCATTTTTCACAATAGCTGGGCTCCTAAAAAGCTGGTAAAAAGCAAAAATTTATCAATTAAATTTTCCCACCGAATAAGGCTGGAATTCTAATTTCAAAGGAGTTCTTGATTAAAATTTCTGATTCATCATTAATTTGCAAGTGGCTCTGTTGGTTCTTGGTCTTCCCCACACCAATCTACTCAAGTAAAGTAATGGCCTCTAAGAAATACATGGCATAAGAAAAATCACTACTGCATTGATCAGTCTTATAAATTCTACTTAAATGAGTTTTCTTAAACATGCATACCTGGGATGCCAAATAACACAGATCTGCAAATTACCACCTTCAAATCATAGGTTTCAAAGCTGACAAGAAATCTGAAAATCATGTAGCCTACCTCCATGATTTTCTTTTTCTTTTTTAAATGAAAAACTGAAGCACAGAGGAGGAAAGACTTGCCAGTCAGGATCAGAACCAGGCCAGACTCGTTCCCTACTGCCTACTACTTTTCTCCAGCTACATATCCCTAATTTTCCCATTTCTTTAGGTTGTACACACACAGAAGACTGAAATCTCTTCTACATATACACACACAA
This sequence comes from Myotis lucifugus, assembly GCF_000147115.1. Taxonomy (NCBI): domain Eukaryota; kingdom Metazoa; phylum Chordata; class Mammalia; order Chiroptera; family Vespertilionidae; genus Myotis; species Myotis lucifugus. The sequence continues at coordinate 5,148,901 of NW_005871108.1, forward strand.
TCATTCACAACTTAGAAGTGATTAATATTATTTCCTTGCCTGTATAAAGGGTGTCTGCTTATACCATGAGATTGAAAAGGGGGATCAAGTCAACTATAATAGAAAAACAATAACAGTAATTCCACAGCTCTTCCAAACTCTCTTATTTTTAAATCACCATCTTTTACTTATAGTCTTTGAAATCAAACTGGAGCATGGCATTTCCCTTCATGAAGGCGAATTTAAGAGTCTGTACTTGGGGAACATTATGTATTATCTAAAACCTTGCTATTCAAAGTGTGCTTGCCCCTCTCTACCCTGCCCTACAAGTGGCACTGGCAGCACCAAGCTTTTTAGAAATGTACACTCTCTCACCCTACCTCAAACCTACTGAAACAGAATTTGCATTCTAACAAGATCCCAGGTGAATTGTAAGTATGTTAAAGTTTGAGAAACACTGATCTAACACTCTTTATAGGCAGCATCATATCTAGAACAATTCAGATAGTAAAAATGGTTGAATAAAAGGAAAGGGAAAAAAAAGGAACTACTTCCTACAGGACTACGTGGATATACACCTAGACCAGAGATTAAGTCAAATATGATTTCTCTGGCAAATAAGTGGACTTTAAAACAGAATTCCAGAGGCTGAAGTTCAATTTATTCATCCAATCTTAACTGTCTAAGTAAAAAAACTGTGGGTAAGACAAGTCTCCTGCCATTATAAAGCATACAGTTAAATAGAAGGAACATGATACAGTAACATAGGAGATGATTCAAAATGTTGAATACTGAGATACAGATATAAATGGAGGTCCAAAAGAAAATTCATGGAGAGGGGGCACCTAAAGGATTCCTGTGGTCCAGAATCAGTAATCTAGCTCATTAAGCTACTTAGGGTAGGGATAAACTGTGGCCCACATGGCTCTAGTGGTCCAACTTCCAGCAGAGTTAGTCAACAATGATAAGAAAAACAGGCTAACTGATAGAAGAGTTACAGTGTAACTGGCATGGCGGTCAGCCTAGGTTTTAGGGTATTACTGGTCATCATTAAATGGGGATGCTTTGAGACTCTAGTACTCCTGGGTCCACTGTGTGCTGCCACAGAGATGGGGAGTAAGTACGTAAGAATATGTGGAACACTCAGTTGTGTGAATACCTACAAGGCTGCTACTGATCCTACTCTGGGCAGCTAAGACAGCAGAAAGGCATGACAGGGAGAAAAATGAAAAAGGAACCAAAGAGCACAATTACAAAGACAATTTAATACTGACTCCAAAACAGATGATGATGATGATGATAACAGCTAAAACTCTGATATATACTCTGATCTTCTTAGAATGAACAGACATGCCAATGGTCTGTCATCCCAGAAAGGCATACAAACGTCAATGAAGTAGTCGAAAGGTAAACCCATGTCCACTGTGCTTTCTACACTTGATCTTAGCCAAAAGGCGGAGAAGCGATCCATTGTGCTTCCTGTACATGCAGATCTTCTAGACATGAGAATTTGAAAATACCCTCAATCCAGACTCTCAGTAGGCAACCATCATTCTCATAAGTAAGTCTCAAAGACTACAATTTTACATACATATTAAGCACAGGAAACCATTAGGCAATAACATAGGAGTATGTGAAAATAATTATAATACAGAAGAGTAAAATATGGGTAAAGATGATCCACTTAACACCAAGCAGCAAGGAAAAATCTCTAAAACATATTATTGAGTGAAAAAGAAAGTTGCATATAAGTACACAGAGGATGATGTTATATATAATAAAATATATACACACAAAACCAATACTATGAATTTTCTATAGATAACAAAGGAAAAAGTCTTAAAAGATAAATACCAAAGTAGAAACAGTGATTACTTCTTGAAAGGAGGTAACTGACCAGGATTGAGATTGATGATTAAAGGGATTTTAGTCTTAGTTAAAACATTTTGGCCCTGGCCAATTTGGCTTAGTGGATAAAGCATCGGCCTGCGGACTGAAGGGTCCCGGGTTCGATTCCGGTCAAGGGCACATGCCCGGGTTTCAGGCTGGATCCCCAGTAGGGGGCATGCAGGAGGCCTCTCATTCATTGATGTTTCTAACTCTCTCCCTCTCTCTTCCTCTCTGAAATCAATAAAAATATATTTTAAAAAAACATTTTGAATTTTGAAAACAATTGTAAAGTTAAAACATATCTAATATATATTACGTAAAAAGGCCAAGATGTAAAATAGTGTGTATAGTATAAGCCCACTGTGTTACGTTAAAAGAAAAGAAAACTAGAAAGATTCGCATCAATTCTTTTTTAAAATATGTGATTTTAGAGAAAGAGGAAAGGAGAACAGGGAGAGGGAGAGGGAGAGGGAAGGAGAAGGAGAGAGAGAGAAATATTGATGTGAGAGAGAAACATCAATCAGTTACCTCCCATAGGCACCCAGACCATGGACCAAACCTACAATCTGGGCATGTGCCCTGACTGGGAATCAAACCTTGGTACATGGGATAATGTTCAACCAACAGAGCCATACCAGCCAGGGCAACACATCAATTCTTAACAATGATGACTTCTGGGAAGTTGGACTGGGGAAAAGACACTTGTTTTTTACATAAATACATTTTACTGTTTGATTTTTATTCTATGTATGACTTTTATAATACATCTATAAACTTTATCAACAGGGAGAGCTTTGCTCTATAATGAACAAAACCAAATTAATCCATTTCGTGACCCTGTCTGATGATTCTGCTTTAGACACTCCCAACCTGGGAGGTAACAAAAATGGGAAAATAACAAGGAACTACATCTACTGTAACATGGTCTAGACACATAAAATACACAAAATACACAAAGAGAGCATTATTTATTTAACCAACTATATTCTAATTTTTTGTTTTATTTTTCTGTTGTCATCATTCTATTATACATACATACATATATGTTATATATTCTCCTTTTTCAGCTTAATTATTAAATGTACTAATGTACATTTTCAGTAGTACCGTGCCAAAGTATTCTAGGTTGTTGGCAATCAAGCTGCTTATTTTTCAGTTCCTGAGCACAGTGCAGGTCCATTGCGGGGTCTTTTCATCCAAACTAAATTAGAGGAGGACTGGTTCAAACATTGAATCAGTGTCAAAAGTATAACATGCTTAAACTGGATTATTATTTGATATCCTCCACTCACCAAATCCATCTCTCCTATCACCATGATTTGGGTTTAATAATTCCACAAGAGGATGTCCTCACACTGACAAAACATGATAATGTATGCAAACATATAAAGTATGTAAGGCATGTCTGTCTCCATTGAGGCAAAAGTGACTCTAGCTGAATTACTACTTGGCATTAGTCAGCATTTCATAGAAATCTATAAGCAAAGCCATTCTATAAACACAAAATGGGTTAAAGACTTAAATGTAAGACTCGAAACCATAAAACTCCTAGAAGAAAATGTAGGCAGTAAAATCTCTGACATTTCTCTTAGCAATATTTTTGCTAACATATCTCCTCGGGCAGGAGAAACGAAAGAAAAATAAACACTGACATTTCTCTTAGCAATATTTTTGCACAGCAAAGGAAACCATCAACAAAACAAAAAGATAATCCACTGAATAGGAGAAGATATTTACCAATGATACATCCAATAAAGGGTTAATATCCAAAATTTAGAAACTCATATAACTCAACACCAAAAAAACCCCCAAATAATCCAATTAAAAAAGTAGGCAGAGGACCAGAATAGATACTTCTCCAAAGAGGACATAACAGATGGCCAATAGATATATGAAAAGATGTTCAATGTCACTAATTATGTTATTCTATGAACATGTATGACTTTTATAATACATCTATAAACTTAGTTTACTTCTTAATCTACAGGGAGAGCTCTGCTCTGTAATGAAAGAAACCATATTAACCCATACACATTAAAACCATAATGAGATAGTACCTCAAATCTGTCAGAATGGCTATCATCAATAAACCAACAAACAACAACTGTTGGTGAGGATATGGAGAAAAGTGAAACCTCATGTGCTGTTGGTGGGAATGCAGACTGGTGCAACCACTGTGGAAAACAGTATGGAGGTTCCTCAAAAAATTGAAAATGGAACTGATTTATGACCCAGCGATTCCACTTCTGGGAATATATCTGAAGAAACCCAAAACACTAATTCAAAAGAATATATGCATCCCTATGTTCATTACAGCGTTATTTACAATAGCCAAGATATGGAAGCAACAAAGTGCCCCAAAATAGACAAATGGATAGAAAAGGTGTGGTAAACATATGCAAAGGGGTATTGGGCAGAGATATAAAGAAAGAATAAAATTTTACCATTTGTGATGAGATGGCTAGACCTAGAGGGTATTATGCTAAGTGAAATAAGTCAGACAGAAAAAGGCAAATAGCATAGGATTCCATTTATGTGTGGAAACTAAATAATAAAATAAACAAAATAGAAACAGACATAGATACAGAGAACAGACTGATGGTTGCCAGAGGGGAAGGAGGTAGAGGGAATGGATGAAAATGGTGATGGAATTAAGAAGTACAAATTGGAAGTTACAAAATAATCATGGGGATGTAAAGTACAGCATAGGAAATACAGTCAATAATATTGTAATAACTATGTATGGTGTCAGGTGGGTACTTGAAATATTGGGAAGACCACTTTGTAAAGTGTATGATCGTCTACCACTATGTTGTACACTGGAAACTAATACAAAATAATATTGAATGTAAACCTGTAATGAAAAATAAAATAGATAAAACTTCAACTCAATCCCTCATTGGAGTTTTTCAGGACCAGAATCTAACAGCACTCACTTACCCCCATGACTCTGCCACGCTGCTCAACATCCTCCCACATAAAATGAACTATGATACGACACATGTATTTCCCAGTCCGGCCTTCCTGCTTCATTCGGACTAGACACATCCTGGGTGGGAAGAAGAGGTAAAGAGTCACTGGCTGTTTCCATTTTTCACATCACACATTTCCCTTGAAGGTCAGTTCATCTGAGTGATTTCAGCAGAACACAGAATAAAAAAAACTGGGCCCTAACCGGTTTGGCTCAGTGGATTGAGCGTCAGCCTGCAGACTCAAGGGTCCCAGGTTCGATTCCGGTCAAGGGCATGTACCTTGGTTGCGGGCACATCCCCAGTAGGGAGTGTGCAGGAGGCAGCTGATAGATGTTTCTCTCTCATCGATGTTTCTAACTCTCCATCCCTCTCCCTTCCTCTCTGTAAAAAATCAATAAAATATATTTTTTTAAAAACTGAAAGTGATTTTTAAAAAACTTTTACTGAGGTATAATATAGATACCATAAAGCACAAAATCTTAAGTGTACAACTTAATGAATTTTTACATGTTATATACACCCACATAAGCACCATCCAGATCAAGATATAGATTATTGCCCGATCAACATGGCTCAATGGTTGAGCGTTGACCTATGAACCAGATCACGGTTCGATTCCCCGTCAGGGCACATGCCCAGGTTGCAGGCTCAATCCCCAGTATGGGGCATGCAGGAGGCAGCCGATCAATAATTCTCTCTCATCATTGATGTTCCTCTCTTCCTCTCCCTTTCTCTCTGAAATAAATAAAAATATATATTAAAAAAAAGATATAGATTATTTAGAGCAGGGGTCCTCAAACTACGGCCCACAGGCCACATGCGGCCCGCCGAAAACATTTATCCGGCCCGCCTGGTGTTTTTGCCGCCGCTGCCTGTCCTGCTTAGCAGCTGACTCGTCCCGGGCCCGCAGTGCGCAGGTGTGGAATGTCTGAGGGACAGTGAACTAGCCCCCTGTTTAAAAAGTTTGAGGACCTCTGATTTAGAGCAACTCAGAAGGCCCCCTCACAAATGGAAGGAACCTTTCTTAGTTGTAGAAGATAAGTCTGAATCCTTCATTACTGATGAAAACTGGAGTCCTACAGAAGGCAAGTAATTTGCCCAGCCACAGAGTAGTCTGTAAAGGTGGGTAAAGCACTGTGCTGTCCAATATGGAAGCCACTAGCTACATGTAGCTATTTAAACACTTTAAATGTGGCTAATGCAAATTGAGATGTGGTATAAGTTTAAGATTTCAAAGATTTAATTCAAGAAAAAATATAAATATCTTAAAACTTTTACATTGCCTACATGTTGAAATGTTATTTCAGATATATTGAGTTCAATAAAACCTACTATTAAAATTAAGTTCATTTTTTTACTTTTTTAAATGGAGCTACTTTTAAATTAAATATGTGGCTTGCATTTTATTTCTGTTGGACAGCATTTGTACAGAATATAAGTCACAGAAAATATTATTATTTCATCTGTAATTATAAAATTGTTTGCCCCATTAGAATGTAAACTCCATTGAAAGCAAAGATCAAGTCTGGTGTGTTTTTTTTAATCATTGTATTTCCAGGGCTTTAGTAGGCATTCGATATATGTTTGCTGAATAAATAAATAGATAAATTCAGGGCCAAGTTTAGGGCTCTTTCCCCTATACAACATTGCCTTTCATCAACCAAGAGGGCTTTTCTTGCTTAAGACCTTACATAAGAATGTAAGAATTTTATTTTTTAATTAATAAATACAACATATTTCATGATATATAAGAATATAAACAGGACCTAGCCAGTTTGGCTCAGTGGATACGGAATTGGCTTGCAGACTGAAGAGCACGCACCTCGGTTGCAGGCTTGATTCTTCTGTACAGGAGGCAACCAATCAATGTGTCTCTCCCACATTGATGTTTCTCTCTCACTCCTCCCCCTCCCCACTCTTTCTTTCTCTCCTCCTCCCCCTCCTCCTCCTTCTCCCTTCCACTCTCTCTAAAAAAATCAATGGAGCCCTATGGTTTGGCTCAGTGGATAGAGCGTCGGCCTGCAGACTGAAGGGTCCCAGGTTTGATTCCGGTCAAGGGCAAGTACCTTGGTTGCGGACACATTCCCAGTAGGGAGTGTGCAGGAGGCAGCTGATCGATGTTTCTCTCTCATTGATGTTTCTAACTCTCTATCCCTCTCCCTTCTTCTCTGTAAAATATCAATAAAATATATATTTTTAAAAATCAATGGAAAAATATCCTCAGGTGAGGATTAACAAAACAAACCAAGAATATAAACAGGGTTATCAACTTTCCAAGCTAGTTCCTCATCTCATTCTCATGACCATACTTATACTTATTTCTATAATTTCCCATTAGTTACTAAGCAGTTACAACAAGACAACTTCCCTAACAGATAATTCCTGCTATAAATATGGAATATTCAGTTTAAATTGACAAATCTACCTCCATAAACAATTAATCCTGCCCAATAAAATCTACTAGCAATAGCATGGTACAATGGAATGATCCCATCCTGCCTGCCTCAACATTTCCTTTAGTAACTAAGATGGAGAAAAGCAAACATACTTATCAAATTTGCAGAGGACAAGAAGCTGGGTAGGAAGACAAATATGCTTGATGACCCAACCATGAACCAAAAATACTTCAACAAGCTGTTTCAAGGAGCTGAATATAACGGAATGAATTTGAACAAGAATAAATCTAAGGTTCTGTAACTCGGCCTAAAAGAACAACTATAGCCCTGGCCAGTGTTTCTCAGTGGTGAGAGCACTGGCCCACACACCAAAGGGTTGCAGATATGATTCCTGGTCAAGGGCACATGTCTGGGCTGCAGGTTCAATCCCTGGCCCCAGTGGGGGCGCCTGCGGGAGGCTATTAATCAGTGTCTCTCTCACATCGATGTTTCTCTTTTTCTTTCTCTCTCTCTCTCTCTCTCCCTCCTTTCCCACTCTCTCTAAAAATCAATGGAAAAAATATCCTCAGGTGAGGATTAACAAAAACAAAAGTCTTATAGGCTTAAGTAATAGTACATGTTTTAAGGGAATCAAGAGGAAGAGGAAGTTGCTCCCCAAATTATTGTGATTTTAGATACAGTAATGGAAATACAGTATCTTCAATGTGTAAAGTAAGATTTCCTATTCAGCACAGATCAGATTCTAATAGGAATACTGTCAATAGTTGAACATTTATATATATATATTAAATAGATTTATTTCAGAGAGGAAGGGAGAGGGAGAAAGAGATAGAAACCTCAATGATGAGAGAGAATCATCGATCGGCTGCCTCCTGCATGCCCCCTACTGGGGATCAAGCCTGCAACCCAGGCATGTGCCCCTGACCGGAATCAAACCTGGGACCCTTCAGTCCACAGGCCGACACTCTATCCACTGAGCCAAACCAGCTAGGGCTGAACATTATATTTTTAAGAGACAAAAGGAAGAGATGAAAGATCAGAAGATATTTAACCTGGAAAAAAAACAGGAGAGTTGCCTTAATATTGTAGAACAGTAATTAGACAGCCCAAGAGTTAGAATCAGAACCAATGGGAGGGCCACAGAAAGAGAGAGAATTACTCAGCACTGAATATTGAAAGTAGAACTTTCTAACAGGGGAGTTTCTGAAAATTCAAATAATGGAATGAATAACCTCAAAAAATAGAGAACTGCTGATTTTTGAAGGGTGAATACATATTTTGTGGGAACTCAGCCATGTGACTACCTGGTCTTTAATGTCTCTTCCAACCTTGGGAATTGCTGATGCTATGATTCTAAAGTTGCACCTCTGAACCCAATTTGTGACTAAGAAATAACACTTTGTGACAATAAAAACAGGTCATGGAAAAAGATTTGGCCACTTTATATGATATAGGGCATATTCCAAGGCAGAAACAAACTGGGGAAAATTCAGTCCTTTTCATAAGATTTTTTCTTAAAGCTAATCAAATCACTCATGTCAGCCTCTCACCTGAAAAGAGCTGTGTGTTTTGATGCTTGAGTGTCGTCAGAGGCCAATTCATCAACAGCAATAGTGAGGTAATGGAATTCTTCGTTTATTTGAAAATTCTGTAGTTTGTTAATACACCTGCCCTCTGAGGTTTAAAAGGCACGGATTTTCTCAGACCATAAACTTACTAACTATATTAACATGGGGTGAAATGTTTTTTTGTTTCAGAGTTGTTTGTTCTATAGCCATTACAGATAACAGGTAGGCTCAAATGGTCATCTGGGTAGAAAAGATCAAGCAAATTGAAGACACTTTCAAGATTGCCCTCGGACAATTCACTCAATGAACATAAATTGAGTTCCTACTGTGTGAGGGAATATATATGGGGATTATCAGAGTGATGGCTAAAAAACGCCCAGCTTCCAGAGAGCAGTTAGTCTCCCCGGGGAGACAAAATCCACCATATATACAAAGTCCTAAAAGAGAATGTTGTAAGTATCCCAAAAAAAGTACAAAGCGCAATTGAGTTTGAGAGGATTACTTTTGGCTGAGTGGGATAAGAGAAAGCTTCATGGGACTTGGAAAGATGAGCTGAAGTTGGATAGATAGAGACAAAAAATAAAGAGAATTTCCAGCAGATGGAACATTATGAGCAGAGCAATGGAAGAGCTCAATACATGTAAAGAAACAATGCTTTTGTGGTAGGGCAGGTATAGGAAACAGAAAAATGTGCCAGAGAGGTCATAAAAGGCTTTGAAATGCCATGCTAAAAAAGTCTGGACTTTACTCAGTAGACAATGGAGAGCCAGGAAGAGGGAGTATAATAACATTAGCACCTTGGCACTGATAGCAGATGAGTCTCTGAGAAGTTAACCCTTTCTTCCCAGCCTCAACCCTGTAATCAAACATTAATATCACCAGGGCTGGAAAAATGACAAATTTATGCTTATTTGAACAGAACTATGGTATTCAGAATAGTCTGATCCAGAAATATAAGAGCTACACAACCAGCAAAATTTGTTATAACCTGTATCTATTTTTGCTGATACTAACAGTTTAGAAAACACAGTATGGATTCAAGCCTGCTAAATAAAAGGAGGGCAAATTCAAATTATTCTGTAAACATTGTACCTGATTAGTTCAATAGACAATTGATGTAAAACACTTTCAAATATAAAGCTCTATGGCAAATTTCATCACACGTAACTAAAGTTATAAAATCAAAACAAAGAATCAGTCTTCTCATCAACGGGAAGTCTAATGAAGATTCCCATCAGTTCAAACGGGAGAAAATAAGATACTAATAATCCACAGGGCTGTCCATTCACCAGCACTATATTCAGCTAATTAAAAGCTAAACTAATTTTCCCCGAGTTTGTGAATCAAATTCTCTAGGTAGTTAAGGACAGAATGTTGTCCTGTTATGAAGAACTTCTGTGTTTTCCTCTTCAAGGAAAAAGCACAGCACAAGGCAGGGCCCACAAATTAGACAGTCAGATGCCTGGAATGTCCAGACCAAAGCAGCCAAAGGCCAATTCTTAGGTCACCTGACCTTATAGCTTACACATTCAGTCTATTCCTTTCTTTCTTTACTAACTGCTTTGAATAAGTAATACTTGCACATGGTAACAGAAACTAAGTCTCCTTCCTGCCCACATCCCCCAGCCACCTTCCCTGTTCCTCTCCCTAAGGCAGTGATGGCGAACCTATGACACGCGAACTCATTTTTTTGGTTGATTTTTCTTTGTTAAATGGCATTTAAATATATAAAATAATATCAAAAATATAAATCTTTGTTTTAATATGGTTGCAAATATCAAAAAATTTCTATATGTGACACGGCACCAGAGTTAAGTTAGGGTTTTTCAAAATGCTGACACGCCGAGCTCAAAAGGTTCGCCATCGCTACCCTAAGGCAACCATAGTAAGTAGTTTCTTAGGAATCCTTCCACATATAACCCACCAACGTACATGAACATGTATTATTTTTATATAAATGGTAGCCTCTGTTTTCCCCATTTCTCATAGTGATAGCCATTCTACACACACTGTTCTTATGTTGAGAAAATACTTAATCTGCTACAAAAAGATGAAGGTGAAGAAATCTCAACTCTAACTCTGTTTCAACCACAAATACCACAGTCACCCCAGTGAAACTATTTTTTAGATCCCAGAGATAATAGATTTCCACTAACTGACATAGCAATTGTTAGGGTAACATCTGATCTAGGCTGAATTCAACTTATCTGGCAATTTTTCCTATTCTAAAAATGACTAAGAAATAGGAAGAAAAAAATCCTTAATAGCAAAAATAAATATAATTAACAGCTAACACAACTATGCGCCAGGCACTGTGCTGTGATAGAGAAGCATTATTTCACTGAATCCTTAGAACAACTCTACTAGACTGGTACTCTTCTTGTCTCCATCTTACAGATGAGGAAACTGAGTCTTAGAGAAGTAACTTGCCCAGAGTTATAAGCCTAGTAAGTATCAAAGGAGATCTAAATCCTGGTCATCTGGTCCCAGAGTCTTATTGTTTTTCTGCCTCCTTTAATAACTAGAAGAAACCCTCCAGATTCCATTTCCTCTATTTTTTCATTTAATCCTCACAAGGGCAGTGATTTAAGTTTTAAAACTAGCATCACATTAGAAATAGCATATCGGAAGGGAAAAAAGACTGGCTAACTTGAGACAAGCATAATTACAACAACAAAAAGTAACTCCTGGCAGCCTAACAGGAAAAAAAGAAACTAAAAATTTATTTAAAACAGACTCAAAAAATAGTACAACTCAGGTTGTACTATTAATACAGGGAAGGTAAACCTACCCAGTGCAATTCAAAGAAGACAGCCTGCCAAAAATCAGTAAAAGTACCAGGACCTCCTGGATCATCCAGAAGATGTTAAAGTATGTTAGAAAGTGAAAAGAAAATGAGTGAAACAAATTCAAAATGGTAAACAAAAACAAAAAAGGATGTGATGATCACTCCTGGTATCCACTGCAAAACAAAACTTGTCACAGGCTCTAACTAAACAACAATAATGTTTGAGTCATTAAGTAAACTACTCTACAACAAGTGAGAATACTAGGTTTAAAGAAAAGAACAGAAAAGCTCTACTCCAATTCACATCATGGATACATTTCTCATAATAAATGCTTAATTAAATGTTGACATGTCAAATTACATTTTGCTACTGATTCAACTTCATAATTTCAGAGCTGTTCTGGGAGGAAGAGGAAAGGTGGGAGGGAAAACTTTCATGTTAAAATATAATAAAAATTGCCCTTAAGAATGCTAAATAAACTTTAAAAAGAGACAATCGTCTGCTCAGTTTTGCTGTGAACCTAAAACTGCTCTAAACATATAGTCTATTTATAAAAATATTTTAAAAAAGAGACAATCTAGATTAGGACAACAAACATTTTTTTAAATATATTTTATTGATTTCAGAGAGAAAGGGAGAGGGAGAGAGAGATAGAAACATCAATGATGAGAGAGAGAATCATTGATCAGCTGCCTCCTTGCATGCCCCACACTGGGGATTAAGCCTACAACCCGGGCATGTGCCCTGACCAAGAATCGAACCATGACCTCCTAGTTCACAGGTTGATGCTCAACCACTGAGTCACGCCGGCTAGGCAGGACAACAAAAATATTTTAAAATGAAAACTGATTACCTGGAAGAAGTATATTAAAATAATAAAAGACTGAATGTTTAAAAAACAGAAAGAGCCCGGCTGGTGTGGCGTGGTGGTTGAGTATCGACCTATGAACCAGGAGGTCAGCGTTCAATTCCCAGTTAGGGCACATGCCTGGGTTGTGGGCTCGATCCCCAGTATAGGGCATGCAGGAGGCAGTTGATCAATGATTTTCTCTCATGATGGATGTTTCTATCCCTCCCTCCTTCCCTCTGAAATAAACAAAAACATATTTAAAAAACAAAACAAAATAGAAAGACAATCTGATAATTTAAAAAAATTCTTGCATTAATTAACTTAGTCATTCACTTATCAAGTATTTACTAAGCACCTGAGTATAGATTTAATCTGTGCATGAACTATTATTCTCTGTCTAGGAACAATTCCAGTTGCCCATCCAAGTTTGATAATGTTCTTAAACCTAAAATTTATTATTGAGGTTTTAAGCTTCACAGTACTATCCCTATCTCTCAGTGATTCCAGTGGCTCATAAATAATACTGATCTCTTTTACATATAAGGAAAGCAAATAATCCAGCTAGCGAAGTAAAGAAAAAAAGGAGTGTTCAAGCCCTAATCTAATCTCTCCCTAATATCTCTAAAAGGCAAGCATAGAGATGAGAAAAGGGAAGAAAGACTAACTGACCAGGAAAATCAAAATATAAAGGGCTAACATATAACCTCTGTCTTGTGGCAAATAACTTATTAAGTCCTCTAATATGAGATTTGTCACTGCAAGATGCTTTTGCATTCACTATGTCTTTCAATCTACCTAACCACCTGTCTAGACAAAACTGATGCTCTGAGGAGGTTAAATAACAAGGTTGCACAGTGGTGAAGAGAGCAGTTGGAATGAAGTCTTAGCTTCCCTGCCCCCTCTCTCCCCCAAAACCACAGTATCTCCCAGCACAGTGTCAGCATTGGCTGTTTCCCCCATTCTGTGACAGCACAGGTCCAAAAGCCCCTTCCTGCTGGATCAAACAAGGAGGAAGACAACATTGCCTGCAGAGTTCAAAGAAACGAGACTTTCCTAGCCATGCTTTCCTCCTCTCTGCCTAAATCTGGGAGAAAAGAATTCTTGTTATTCCTGAGGCTGACCTCCTGCCATGTACTGGCAGCTCAGAGCATCCTGTCTCGCTTGCTCTGTTTGGGCCTCTGACAATGCCAGTTGTGTTTTGGCCTTGTTTCTCCCTCATGGTAGTTTATACGCTGCTCGGAGCAGGTTTGATTTGAATTAAATAAAGACTAGCGGGCACTCAGGCAGGTTTGTCACTCTGGCTGTTACGAAGGAATCCCAAAGGGGACTTTCGTGTAGTTTGTTTCCTGTACTCTGCCACCATCTAAGGCCAAGAAAGCAGAGCCTACATGGCCACACTCAAGTCTCAGCAATGTGCTAATGAATGAGTTTATTTATTTGTGAACTGGCACACTGACTCTTTCCCAGGGCTGTGTATATGGCTATCTCCACCTGGCTTCCTAAACCCCCTCTCCACGAAGCCTAACCTTTATGGGGGGAGCATAGAGGCCACAGGGACAGTCTGTGGGCAAACAGACAAGTGGGGTGAGGCACTTCCTGAAGTCATCTCACCTGACAGTGAGCCTCCTCCAAGAGCTACACCTGGCCTAAGGCCTGCCTGTCAAATCCACTATAAAGAACAAGCTTATGGGTAGCAGGTACCAATGTTCACAGGTTATGCAATGTTAGTAAAATGATGCTGCATAGATCTTTGGTTTGTGCTAAAAGCTACATGTGAGTGTTTGAACAGAGTGACTCTGGCTGCAGGCAGGAGGGAGAAAAAGGTGTGCACATGGCCAGGGCTCACCATATATAGCAGGTCTGGAGCTGCGGGAATCCAGCATGAGCTTGAAAGCCCTACAGCTACATCAAAACTGCAGTGATGGTTTTAAAGAGCCCTCTTGCAAAGGCCAGGAGTGTCTGCCAGGGCAGTTCTCTGGCTGGTCTGAGACTGTTTTCCAACCCCTTCCTACCCCCACACTTTACTTCTCTTCTTTCCCAAAGGTTTCTTCCTCTAGGCTTATAAAAACATTTCAGTGTTTCCCCATCTTAAAATAAAAAAATAACAAAATGCCCCCCATTCTGTAGTGATCATCCTCTCATCCATTTTTTTTCTATTGAAACATCTTAAAAAATAGTTTAAAATTACTTCTCCTCCTCTTAATAATAACTCCTTAAGACACATGTTCTCTGGTTCCAGCCCCCAGAGGCCAATGTAACTGCTTTCCTTGACCATCCCCAGGAAGCCCCCTTCCCCCTGTGCTCCCATAAGATCTGTATGTCTGCTGAATGCACTTATCACCCTGTACTATTTTCAGGTTTACTTGTTGCCTCGCCCAGGACACAGACAGTAAGTGCCAAGAAACACACTTTTATATAGTTGATGGTCGGTGCTATGCTGTTCTTATTCAGAGGAAGAACCCCTCATCGTCCCCATGACCACTAAAAGGGACACTCCAGCAGGAAGCAGTGTTGCAGAAGAAGCAGTTCACATAGCTTCGGATTTGAGTTTGGATCCTTCATGACTGGTAATGAGGACTGAGACAAATCCCTTAAAATTTCCCAAATTGTCTTCTCATTTGTAAAATGGGGTATTTGGACTAGATCTATGGTGTGTGTTTTTTTGTTTTGTTTTGGGGTTGTATTTTTGCTAATCCTCATCCAAGGATATTTTTTCCATTGATTTTTAGAGAGAGTGGGAGGGAGGGAAAAAGAGAGAGAAACATTGATGTGAGAGAGACACATAGATCGGTTGCCTCCCCAATGCACCCAATGGAGGCCAGATTGAACCTGCAACCCAGGTACATGCCCTTGACCAAGAATCGAACCTGCAACACTTGGGTGAGCGGGACAACGTTCAAACCCCTGAGGAACACTGGCCAGGGCTAGATTTCTGGTTTTTAAACTGTGTTCTGAGTTTCCATGGAGGTATGTAAGGGTCCCTTATCAGTGGGCATGTTGTAAAGACCTGAAGTGAGCAGATCATTCCCACTTCTTTAACCCAAGTAGCAATTCTTTGATCTATTCAAACATTGTGGCTGAGCATAAAACTTCACTAAAAAAACACACACAACTCTGCTGGTAAAAAGATCGAAAACCACTAGGTCTCTCTGCCTGGAATGCTTTGTCATCTACTCTTTGACTTGCTAACTTCTAGTCATCAATCAGTGATGACCTCCCTGACTGACCCACACCCCCAACTAAATTATGTACCCCTCTACTCCCACAGAGCCCTATCATTTCCTCTCAGAGCACCTATCCCAGTTGTATTTTATTAATGATTTGTTTATTGTCTCTCTTCTAAACTACCTGTGAGGGCAAGGAACAAATCTGCTGCATACAGTAGTTTCAATTACAGGATAATTGCTATAATTTATGAATTTATGTTAAAGAATAAGCAAGAATTTATGTTAAAGAATTATTTAACTCAGTAATAATATTAATTAATATTAAGTATTATTAAATTAATAAATAATTATTTAGTTAGTTACTTTGGTCGTTTTAATTACCAATGAGGAAAACAACTTAATACTTTGAGCTAGCCACACTTAAATTTCCTCTCCACCATGTACTAATTAGTTCTTTGGCCAAGTTTTCTGACTTCTCTAAGTTTCTGATCCCTCATATGTAAAACAGAAATATAGTAGTTGTAAGAATGTGTGAGATATGTAAATAAATAAAAGGTAATATATATAAAGGACCTAGTACTTATTATATTTGATACATGACTTTAAAATAATTTTTTAAAATACAAAATGCATTTTACTCCTTCTCCATTCCATCTCCATTATAGGCATATTCTAATTTTATTTGTCCCATTGCATTTTCTAAATTTAATTTTTCTAATTTATGCATTTATAAGGTACCAGTGTTCCGTAACAAACTTTAATAGGGAGTCCCTATTATGTTAACATTTATAACACCAACATAAATTCCAACTATAGACACGCTCCACCACCCAAAGAAACTCAAGTAGGAGCAGAGGTTTGCCACTCTCGCCTGATCAACAGGTATGGCCACTGCCCTAGCCAGGTCAGTTGCGACTGAAGAGTCCCAGGTTCAATTCCGATCAAGGGCACATGCCCAGGTTGCAGGCTCCATCCCCAGTAGGGGGCGTGCAGGAGGCAGCCGATCAATGATTCTCTCTCATCACTGATGTTTCTAACATTCTCCCTCTTTCTTCCTCTCTGAAATCAATAAAAATAAAAATATATTTAAAAAAAACAAAACGGGCATGGCCAGGACTCTTCCAATTGCCACAGGAGCCAAGTCAGATCTGAGGCCATCGATTATTTTATAAACATTTATTGATGAAAACAAAGAGTTAAGAGATGGGACTGAGGAGAAGAAATAGCTTATTTGCATATCTTTCTTAAAAGGTAATAATTTCATCATCCACAAAGAAGATTGATACATACATGGTAAAATATATATAAATGTTATGTGATGAGTGCTGTAATAGAAATAACCAAAATACTAAAGAAACACAAAAGAGGACTAACTGCTTTCAGAGGGCATGAAAGGCTTCAAAGAAGAGATGATATCTGAGTTGCATAATGAATGAAAAATAGAGAAGTTTGTCAGGTGGAGAGGAAAAAGGCCTTTTACTAGTAGGCTGAAGAAACCTTTGTACAGAAGACTTGATATTTCTATTATATAGTCTTGCTTTTTTTGCAGAGGAAAGCGTGGTGGTGGTGGTGGTGCTACCTAGAATGACAACAAATGAGACTAGTAAAGGAGTGGCATATTTGGTGGGATAGAAATGTCATGCTAAAAAACATACATTATCCTGAGAACAATGGAGAATATTAAGGATTTTGTGTGTGTGTGTGTGTGTGTGTGTGTGTGTGTGTGATCCAATGTGCATTGAGAAGCATTGATTAATACTAAATATCATTAGTATTTACTGACACAGGGAGAGGGAAGGTTGTAGGCCAAAGACCAGTTTTCAGGTACTACTGCTTATAACCCAATAAATCAATTGAATGTGTGACATCTTGAATTTTTGTTTAAAATGAATTCAAATGAAATAGAAAATATCAGATTATCTTTTGTAAAGATAAGTTTTACAAAACTATTGTATCAGATACATGTGTGTGTTCTGAGTCACAAGGTAAAATGATGCATTTGCTACTAAGTTTTTGGTTAAAAAAAGTTTGAGTTGGCCTGGCCAGAGTGGTTCAGTGGTTGAGCATCTACCTATGAACCAGGAGCTCATGGTTCGATTTCTGGTCAGGGCACATGTTCGGGTTGTTGTGGGTTTGATCCTCAGTGGGGGACATGCAGGAGGCAGCTAGTCAGTGATTCTCTCTCATCACTGATGTTTCTATCTCACTCTCACTCTCCCTTCCTCTCTGAAATCAATAAAAACATATATATACTAGTGGCCCAGTGCACGAATTCATGCACAATGAAAGGAAATTAATTAGAAGAAATATTTTAATATCGCTATTCACCTTTTTTCTATAATAGAAGTGTCAGAGATGAAAGAAAATTAGTAAAATGCATATGAAAATTATAAATTGATTAATAAATAAACAGTAACAACATGATATAACAACAACAAGGACATGATATAAAAAGAACAAAAACATTGCCCTAGCTGGTTTGGCTCAGTGGATAGAGCATCAGCCTGCGAACTGAGAGGTCCCAGGTTCGATTCTGGTCAAGGGCACATGCCTGGGTTGTGGGCTCCATCCCCAGTGGGGGACTTGCAGGAGGCAGCCGACCCATGATTCTGCTCTCATCATGGATGTTTCTATCTCTCTCCCTCTTCCTTCCTCTCTGAAATCAATAAAAACATTTTTTAAAAAAACCAAAAAACAAAAACATAATATAAAAACAACATTGATAAAAACAATGACTGATAAATTGATTAAACTTAATCTAACACTGAGGTCAGTGTCAGACGGGGACAAATCAATTCTTGAAACCAGAACAACCTCTCCTCCGCAGATCCTGTTAATACTTCAGCTTCGATTATGTTAGGTCGCAATCTTTTGATAATAAATCTAGTACCATTACAAAGACCCCATTTACTACTAAGATTTCTCAGTAGCATGATGATTGCACCTACTTTCAATTCTAATTTATGACACGGCATTCCTGAAGGAGTAATACTTTTAAGAAATTGGATGGGAAAATTTTCCTTTTCAGCATCATCCGTTGAATCTAGTATTATTGTCGATTACCCTGTCGTCTCTGAGTCTTAATGCAATATCCGTTCTCCAGCCTTTTTCACCATGTGGGAAACGAGTAAGATAGGTCATTGCATCTAATGTAGGAAACAGGATACTGATCTGTTTCATCTTAGTGGCATTCGGATTATTGGGATCTGGTTTACAATGAATGAGCAAGTCCCTTTCAAAAGGAGGTCCTCCATCTTCGTTTCTGAATATGACGGCAACTTCGGTTACATGGTGATAATTATATCTACC
This sequence comes from Myotis lucifugus, assembly GCF_000147115.1. NCBI lineage: Eukaryota > Metazoa > Chordata > Mammalia > Chiroptera > Vespertilionidae > Myotis > Myotis lucifugus. Next base: position 5,167,821 of record NW_005871108.1, read on the forward strand.
CGGATCACTGTTACGATCATATTTAATCACCATTGTTACTTCCGTGTGACACCGCCTCTTATATAGATAGATTTTTTAAAAGTTTGAATTGGTGACTGGTGACTAACCAGATGAAGGGAATGAGGGAAAAGTCAAGGAGGACTCCCAGGTTTCTGGTGTGGGCACCTGAATGGATCATAATGCCACTGACCAAGACAGGGAACAGAGGAGGAGACCTGTTTTTATCAAGTCCTTGTGGGGATACTGGATAGCCCAGAGAGCAACCTCTCTCAGCACTGTTTCAGCAGCTATAGTCAATACTAATCCTGTTCAGCAAAGACAAAGGACACATCGGTCATTGCAGTTACAAGTTCACATAAATACACAACTGATAAGGGCCCTCTGGAAGAGTCCCAATCCTAAATCCCAATACACAGAAAAACTTGGGAACCAGAGAAAGCAGACAGGATAAGGGAAAGATCAACACCTTCTCCAGGGAACTAACAGGATGTGAGAAATCCTGCCCCTGTTCTAAGAGCCAGCAGGGAGCCACCACTCTTGGGAACCCAAGCAAGCTTTCTGGAGAGTCCACTGCCAGGGTATTCTGTTTATTAGGCGATTTGGGTTTTTTTGGTGTTTTTTGTTTGTTTTGTTTTGTTTGGGGGGAGGGATTCTTGCTACTTTAATGACTGCTTTCTAAGCTTCACCAGCTCTCATACACACTACCACCTACAGGAGGCATTTCAATCACTATATATCTCTAGCAAGTCCACTGAGCTTATAATATTGGATTTGGCTATCCCTTGGTTATCCTCCTTGGAGCTTCAGGCTAACAGAAAAGGGGTAGAAGAACACAGCTTCTCCACAGACTTGGGGTGAATCCATTAATCCTCCTAATAAATTTTGCCATTTTAGCCATTTGAAGTGTACAATTTAGTGGCATTAATTACATCAACAATGTTACGTAACCATCACCACTGTTTTTAAAACTTATCATCAAACCAAACAATTCCTTACCATTAAACAGGAACTCCCAATTCCTTTCTCCTCTCAGCCCCTGATTACCTCTCATCTACTTTCTGTCCCTATGAGTTAGTTTATTCTAGGTATTTCACAGAAGTGGAATGATACAATATTTGTCTTTCTGTGTCTGGCTTATTTCACTTTCCATGTTCTTAACTATGATCTGTGTTTTGCTTTTGAGATCCCCTCAACCTAAAATGCCCCCTCTTCTCTGACAGAAATTTTCCTCACCCTTCATGGTGCATCTCAAATGTCACTTCTACCACAGAGCCACTCTTTTTTTTTTTTCTTTTTTTAAATCCTCATCCAAGGATATTTTTCCATTGATTTTTAGAGAGAGTGGAAGAGAGAGGGAAAGACAGAGAAATATCGATGTGAGAGAAACACATCGATTGGTTGCCTCCTGCATGAGCCCTGACCAGGGCCCAGGCCAGGGAGGAGCCTGCATCAGAGGTACACGCCCTTAACCAGAATCAAACCCAGGACCCTTTGGTCCGCAGGCAAATGCTCTATCCACTGAGCCAAACCAGCTAGATGCCAGAGGCACTCTTTATCCAACAGCCCCCCCTCTAACCCTCCCTCACCAAATCTGGATTTAGTCTCACCTCCTTGTACTTGCATAGTGCCTGCTGTTACCTTGGGCACATCACTTGTTTCACTGTCATCCATTACAGGCAATTGTACTTGCATCTGTTTTCCACTAGACTAAGTTTCCTGAAGGTGCACACCATGTCATATCCTTCTCTCCAATACTCCACAATCCTTAACACACAGTAGGTCCTCAATCAGAGTTTGCTGGTTCAAACTGAAAAGCTACTGATTCATTCCACCAAAGCCTGCAGATCATGAGAGCTAAGGGAGGCAGGGTGGAGGGGAAATCAAGGTAGATTCGAAGCAGACAGCCTCCCTCCTCCCACTTAACTGGTGGTGGTACTCCCCACTGCTCTAAGAAATTAAACCAACCTCGCAAGGAAGGCTCAGCAGACATGTTTGGAAATGGTGGTCAACTTAAAAGAACTGCAAGTAGTTTCAAGGTTCTCCCAGCTGCTATTAGTCAGGTATTGACCTTGGGATGTGGTCACAGGGATTATATATTTTATTTTGCCATCCACTCCCTCTAACACTCTGATACCTCTAGCTATATGGGCAATAAAGAGTCTTTCATACGGCCTCTGAATATTATCTTTGAGCTCCTCTGGGAACAGCCTAGCCTCTCAATCCTCCCACTTTTCCAGTGAGTAATTCCACAGTGCCACCTCTGCAGTCCTACCCTCTTGAAAAAGTAGTTTTTCTCTCATTATATCCAGCTTCCCTCCCTGAAGCTTTTCCTAACCTTCACCATTCAGACAGAAGGTAATTTGCCTTCTCAGCTGCCTGATTTAAAAGACATGGTATATTTCAAAGAAACAGGTAGAACTAGTAAAGGTTTTGATAGTTGTGGCTTCCTCTGTGATCCCATAAGCACTACATACTCAGATTTATTATAGAACTTAGCCATTAATTTACAACTGACCACTGTACATGTCTTATCTCCCTCACTAGACTGTGGGCTTCTTAGAACTATTGCTAGTTTCCAGCAAACTTCCCAGGACAGTGTGCATGCAATAAACTACCAGCTTAAAAAAAATAACATAAAATGCACTGCTACCTAAGGTCCCTTAGCCAATCTCAGTGACTGAGTTCAGAAGAAGAAATATTTCAGAGGTGATCAAAACCAAAAAGTCTTTATATAGTAGTCAGTTCTGTGATGCAAAGCTCAGCTGAAGGGAGTCTCAAACAAGGGTCCTTTTGACAGGGCAACCATTCCCTACGTTCCTCAGATACTCACTATGGTCAAAGTAGTAAACTTAGTTCTCCAGAATTTACTTTCCCAAGACCTGGCAGTTCAATAAATACATTCCCCAGCCCCCACTTCAATGTCTCTCCTATATCCTTCTGACCTTTAATACTGTGTAACATTAGATGAAAAATTAATTTTTTTTGGCTACTTATTTTGCAGCTGAAGAAAAAATATACTGTTTAAGGTGTTAAATATTTTTACATGCAACAAACCTGGCATGAATCTAACCTGTATGCACATTTTAGAGGTACAGGCGTAAATGTCAGTGCTATAATTTGTTATAGGTTTCTGATGACCAGCAATGAAAATGACCACGAATTCTCACAATTTAAACCACTTTTACGTAAATGTGAACTTTCCTAAAACAGCCAAGGGAAAGAACTTTCCATCTAAGCTCATAGAGTCTCTTAGAGATACTGATAGAATTGTTCACAGGGTTAGATGTTCTTTGAGAAAATCCTACAAATATTAGCTTCTTTCTGGGACTATGCTTTGACCTTTAATAAAAATGTGCTTCAAGACACCAATTATTAAAATGAAAGATCAGTTTTTAATGCCTGAACAACTGCCATTTCATATAATCAACCCTGGTGGAGGCTATAAGTTACAAATCAGCAGCATTTGAATAAAATATATTTGGCAATTTCACTTAAATTGCTCACTTACCAGACATGAAGAAGAGTTATAAGAAACCATGAATTGAATGTATCAGGCATCTGACACCCTAGAAAATAACAATAAGGTATTAATATGTATGGTTCCAGCAGAGAAATATTGACTATATTTTAAATACTGGTAGGAACTTGTTCAACTAAAACATATGGCAGTTATAGTACTTTCTGATTATACTATCAGAGTAGTCCAGGGGAACCACAGGGCAAGACCACAAGTTCAAAGAGCACTGAATGTAGTGAGACAACCAGCCTTCTAGTCCCTGTTATCGCCTTGCAGTTCAGTCTTGGGCAAATCAATTCTCTTCTCAGAGCCTTAGTTTTCTCACTTTGTATAAGAGGCCTAAATGATTTTGATGGTTCCTTCCAACTTCCATGTAATTCTGCTATTTTCCCTTCCTGGTCTCAAATTCTTCTGGAAAACTAGGCAGACAACACCTTGTCTATTCCACTTAAGCACAGGCTTTTTCACTTGAGCCCCACTGAGAAGTCTTAAGTTCTTTTAGTCTCCTTTCCTTAAGGGTGACCCAGTGTGATTCACCTAAAATAAATAATCAGGAGGAAGAAATGGGATCTAGGAAGCTGTAGCTGAGTAAGAAAGCAGACCATTTCTAACAAAAGGCTGTTCATCACCTCCAGGAATGACAAAACTTGGCAGGACTTCTCCTTGGTTTAAGATACCAAAAATCAGGTCAGTGCTTAAGCAACCAAGCCTCTCAATTTTCAGATCTCTAAGAAATGCCTCTGACTGGATGAGGGGGGTCCCTCATTGAATGTACTCTCCTTATTACATGATGGGGAGAAAAGCTGAAGCAAGAGGATAAAGAAAAAAAAAGAATCAGTGGATAGTCTGTCATATGGAGCAATGACTCAAGAAATAAGTGGAATCTTCTGCCTTTCATGAAACAATGAAGTTCACAATGTACTAGATAACCAATAGGGGTCATTAGGAGAGAAAACACAGAACAGGACCTCTGTGAGGTATACTAACACACCAATAATAATAAAAAACTATAATTCATTGTGGGCTTACTATGTGCCAGATATTAATAATAGGTGTTTTACATGCATTGGCTCAGTGAGTCCTCCCAACAATCCTATGAAGTAGATATTGATATTATCCCCATTTGACAGGTCAGAAAACAGATGCTTAGAGAGATCCGAACAATTGTCCAACATCACAGCTATGAAATAAATGAGACATGTGGGATCAAATTCAGATCTGCTTGATGCCAGGTACTGTGGTCTTAATTGCCAACTGTCTCTCTAATACTAATATCAGAAACTAACATTCACTAAGGGCCCATGCTACATGCCAGGTCCACTTCTGGTCACATCAATACATTATCTCACTTAATCCTCACTTTATCCCTGAAGGGAGGCATTATAATCCTCATTCTAGAGATGAGGAAATGGGCTCAAAAAGGCTAAGTAACTTGCGGGCAGCCACAATATTAATGAGCTAGTGGCTGGGTTGGGGTTTAAGTCCAGGTCTGTCACAAAGTGACACCAAAATATTCTGGTGAGCTTACTGGGAGGTGCCCAGCAGCTGTCAAGTGGACTTCCTCTTGGAGCTCAGCAGGAGGGAGGTGAAGGCTGGCCTGGCTGGCCATGCAGCTATTAAGACGCAAGCCATCTGAGAGTGGGCCAACCACCCTCCACCTAGAACAAGAATAGCCATGAGAAACTCTCAGCCCGGATCTGAAGCTGGGTCTTTTTTGGATGCTAGAACAAAACATTAAAAAGAAAAGTTTTCTTGGAAGTCTGTCTTTCAATCTGGAAAATGAAATTTGGCTGCTTCTAAAGGACAATCTGTTCAATTGCTACCTCTAGATCAAAGCTTCTCAGCAGCCTCCAGGAGCCTTTCCAATTTTCTCAGAGAGGGAATCAGTTCTTGGGTTGGAAAGCACAGACAGACAGACAGGCCAGCAGCTGGACGTGGCTCACAATTTTCCTTTCTGGGGGTCGGCTCAGGGCTGAGGATGGGAAAAGAGCTGGTATATGATTGACTCCCTGTACCCATTGGGGTCAAAACAGAAACCCAGAGTATAAAGCCCTAAAAAACAAGACCACTGAATATCTGACTGTGAATAACACAAAAACACAGCAGATTCTTTAGCTCAATGAAATGAGTTTAAACACTTCAAAGATAAAACCTGCTGTAGAGTCTTTTGCCATAATCACACTTGCTCCAATAAACACTCAGTGCATTATTTCTGAGACTAGTACTTTCTTCCTCGACACCAAATTGGAACAAAATAAATAATTAATTACTGTTATAAGGTAGCAGTATTAACACAGTTATTTTTTAATGCAGGCTCTGGGGTCAAACTGCTTGATTTAAAACCTTAACTACCTCTCAGTCGCTATGTGACTGAGTCAAGTTACTTAACCTCTCAGTGCCTGTTTTCTTCTCTATAAAAATGGGGAGAACAAGAGAACCTACCTTATAGGATTTTTGTGAAGATTAAATAAGGCCTGTAAAATGTTTAGCAAAATGATTATATTTAATAGATATCAATACATATTCAGTATTGTTTGTTTTCAGTGAGTCATTTAAACATTACAAGTCAAATTATCTTTGGAAAAACTCACTAATTTAAGACTGTGTCAATAAAATGATGATCTTCAATCATTGACTCATTCATTAAAGAGTCTCTTCTGAAAGTATTACCTCTTAAGGCAGTGGTTCTCAACCTTCTGGCCCTTTAAATACAGTTCCTCGTGTTGTGAACCAACCATAAAATTATTTTCATTGCTACTTCATAACTGTAATGTTGCTACTGTTATGAATCGTAATGTAAATATCTGATATGCAGGACGGTCTTAGGCGACCCCTGTGAAAGGGTCGTTCGACCACCAAAGGGGTCGCGACCCACAGGTTGAGAACCGCTGTCTTAAGGCCTAACAACAAAACAGTCTGCAGACAGCAGTATGAAATTAAACACAAACTTTACTGGTTGGCCACCTCTGATCCACAGTGTTTTTCATAAAAGAACTGATCTCTAAAAGACCAGTTAGCAAAGAAGTGCCTGCTCACAGAAGGTGTGATCATTTATGCACAACTGTGGGCTGCTAAGGTATCTCACCAGTCAGAATCCCCAATATCCAGCTCTCTGGATCAAGATCTTTGAACACTTTGGCTCTGAGATGACAGAGTCTACTTTGGCATTTTATGGGGGCCTGTCCAAGAAGCTGATATACATATTGTTTACTCTCAAGTACACTGCGGGTAAATAATTCATTCTTATACAATCTTTATGAAATAGCACTGGCCTCACTTTTGTTGGAGTGAGGATGACACTGATAAGCTACCTGAGGCTCTCTATCCTTTTAAAAAATTACTAAACTCTCAGAACTTTAAAGTCAAGCCCTAAAATACCAAAAACCCAAGGGACCAATGGCCACTTGAAAGGTGTAATACACACACACACACACACACACACACACACACATATATACATATACATACATACACACACTCTTCTTTTACCCCAAACCTGTCTGGCCTAATCTTTAGAACCTAACATGCAAAAATAGTCAGTCTCATTATTTTATAGATATTCTTTATCTGCCTACAAATGGTATTTTCAGATTGGCTTTTTTATTATTATTATTCACTAGCCACAGTTTGTAATTTCTTTGGTTTGATTTTAAAATTTAATCTACCCACAAATGACAAAGATGTATCACAATGGAGCATAATACAAATGAACACTCTATGGTTCTATAAAGCAATTCTCAAATTGAGTCTTAGAAAACCTGAAATCAGAGTGGTGTCATTAAAAAATGTACTGCCTCCCTAGTTAACTACTTCAATGGACAAAGTTAGGACAAAGCCCATTGAGATATACACACTTTAATATATATAAACAATTTACTATACTAACAGAACATCTCATAAGCAGTTTTTATATAAGTATAATAGAATATCTAAAGATTAGATAAATTACAATTTCTAATTTGCAGTTACATTCAATCACAAACAATACGTATAGTGGGAAAACTCCTAGATTTTATTTTATTTTATTATTTTTGTTTTTTTTAATGCCAGGTTTTCTTAAAAAATTTTTTTTATTGACTTCAGAGAGGAAGGGAGAGGGAAAGAGATAGAAATATCAATGATGAGAGAATCACCGATCGGGTGCCTCCTGCACACCCCCCACTAGGGACCGAGCCCGCAACCCAGGCATGTGCCCTTGACTGGAATCAAACTGGGTACCCTTCAGTCCAAAGGCCGACACTCTATACCAGAGGTGGGCAAACTTTTTGACTCGAGGGCCACAATGGGTTCTTAAACTGGACCGGAGGGCCGGAACAAAAGCATGGATGGAGTGTTTGTGTGAACTAATATAAATTCAAAGTAAACATCATTACATAAAAGGGTACGGTCTTTTTTTTTTTTAGTAGTTTGCCCACGGCTGCTCTATACACTACTGAGCCAAATCAGCCAGGGCCTGGATTTTAAACCATATGACATAGGCTCAAGGCTTGACTACACAACTTTGGGCAAGTCACTTAGCCTCTTTAAGTTTCAACTGTTTCTGAAAACAAAACAAAAATGAACTTAAATATGTCTCATTATTCAATACTGTAACATTAACTCAAGAATTTTCAATAATGAGGACTGGCTAAGATAACTAGCAAACATCATTTCAAAATAATTATAAAAATTTGAGTAATTTATTGAATCAAATATTAAATAGGTGTCTGAGAATTAGGTTTTAATATCTGATGAAAAATACTTAAGCACATGGATTCAGGAAGCTATTTAAGAAAAATCCAGTTACTAATATTATTAATTTCTTCATCAGATAAAGAATTTTTTCCTTTCAGATTAATTTTTCCTAAAATGAGAAACTATTAAAGATTAAAAAGAAGCAGGAAAGTTTACTTTCTTTACTATGAATAAATAAGAAATGGCCCTGGCCAGTATGGCTCATTTGGTTGGGTGTCATCCTGTGCACTAGGACAGCAGTCGTCAACCTTTCGGACCTCACGGACCACTGGTTGGCAACCACTGCTCCAAAGGTTTCCTTAAACGAGTGGTTGCCAACCTTTCAGACCTCACGGACCACCAGGGGTCCGCAGACCACCGGTTGGTGACTGCTGCACTAGGAGGTTGCCAATTCAATTTCCAGTCAAGCGTACGTGTCCCAGTTACAGACTCCAACCCCAGTAGGGGTGTACAGGAGGCAGCCAACTGATGTTTCTCTCTCTCTCTCTCTCTCTCTCTCTCTCTCTCTCTCTCTCTCTCTATTCCTCTCTCTAAAAATCAGTAAACTATTCTTTAAAAAACTAAATAAGAAATGAAAGGTGGCCGAACCGGTTTGGCTCACAACTTATTATGATATTTTTAAATTTATAATATAATATCAATCTGCTGAAATAGTAAAAATAAACAAAACTTGCATTTGGTTTAAAAACAAAAACAAAAAACCAGCCCTAGCTGGTTTGGCTCAGTGGATAGAGCTTTGGCCTGAGGATTGAAGGGTCCTGGGTTCGATTCTGGTCAAGGGCACATGCCCAGGTTGCAGGCTCAATCCCCAGTAGGGGGCATGCAGGAGGCAGCCAATCAATGATTCTCTCTCATCGTTGATGTTTCTATCTCTCTCCCCCTTGCTTCCTCTCTGAAATTAATAAAAATATATTTTTAAAAAACCAAAAGAAGAAATAGGCATTGGGCATGACTACCCACCATGACCTGCCCAGTTAGAAATTTAAGATCAGATCACCCTGTGAGGTTATTCTCCCTTCCTCTCCGAAATCAATAAAAAATAAAAATTCCTATATAATAAAGAGGCAATATGCAAATTGACCATCACTCCAACCCACAAGATGGCTGCCTCCATGTGGTCAAAGATGGCGTGCAGGGGAGGGCCGTTGTGGGCGATCAGGCCAGCAGGGGAGGGCAGGTGGGTGTGACCGGGCTGGCAGGGGTGGGCACTTGGGGATGACCAGGCCTGCAGGGGAGGGCAGTTGGGGTAACCAGGCCTTCAGGGGAGGGCCATTGGGGGTGACAGGCCTTCAGGGGAGGGCCATTGGGGGTGACTGGGCTGGCAAGGGAGGGCAATTGGGGATGACTGGGCCTGCAGGGGAGGGCAGTTGGGGGCAACCGGGCCTGCAGGAGAGGGGAATTGGGGGCAACCAGGCCTGCAGGGGAGGGCAGTTGGGGGCAATCGGGCCAGCCGAGGAGGGCAGTTGGGGGCAATCGGGCCAGCCGAGGAGCAGTTAGGCATCGATCAGGCTGGCAGGGGAGTGGTTAGTGGGTGATCAGGCTGGCAGGCAGAAGTGGTTAGGGGCAATTAGGCAGGCAGGCAGGCGAGAGGTTGGGAGCCAGCAGTCCTGGATTGTGAGAGGGATGTTCCAGATTGGAGAGGGTGCAGGCTGGGCTGAGGGACAACGCCCCCCCGCCAAGTGCACGAATTTTGTGCACCAGGTCTCTAGAAATAAAATAAAATAAATAGTGCCTGGCCAGCATGGCTCAGTGGTTGAGCATCAACCTATGAACCAGGAGGTCACAGTTCAATTCCTGGTCAGGGCACATGCCCAGGCTGCAGGCTAGATCCCCAGTGTGGGGTGTGCAGGAGGCAGCCAATCAGTGATTCTCATCACTGATGTTTCTATCCCTCTCTAACTCTCCCTTTCTCTCTGAAGTCAATAAAAATATATTTGTTTAAAAACTGCATCTAGCTTTCTTTATTGTTGTTAACATAATTATATACAAATACAGTATTTGCTGTCTGTGAACAATACCAAGTGTGTGTGTATGTGTGTGTGTGTGTGTGTGTGTGTGTGTGTGTGTGTGTGTTTAGGTGTTTGTTGCTTTGAGGATAATGGCTATTACTACAGACCTGCTTAGCATACATTTCCTCCCAAAACTTGTGGAACTAGAAATGGCTTAAACTTTCTCAATGACTTTACAAGTACCTGCTTCAATTAACTTTTTTATAACTATAACAGTTTATAACATCAAAATGGATATTTTACATAATCAAAGGCTAATGGTGGTCTAAGCCAGTAAAACCCTTTTGAAAAGCAATTTATTAATGTGATATAAATAATAAAACTGCACGTGCCTTTTGACCCAATGCAGGGTCAAAAGAAAGAAGAAAAAATCATAAGGCACAATCCTGGGTTAACTAAAACAATTAAAAACTAGAAATAAAAGAGGACCGATTGGCAAAAAGTTGACTCAAAATGTTAAGCAAAACATCCAGAATGTAAAACAAGTACTAGATCAGCAATTTTTAACCAGTGTGCCACAAAAATTTTTAAAAGATGTAATACCTGCCCTAGCTGGTTTGGCTCAGTGGATAGAGCATTGGCCTGTGGACTGGAGGGTCCCAGGTTCGATTCTGGTCAAGGGCACATGCCCGGGTTGTGGACTCGATCCCCAGTAGAGAGTGTGCAGGAGGCAATCGATCAATGATTCTCTCTCATCGTTGATGTTTCTATCTCTCTCTCACTCTCCCTTCTTCTCTGAAATCAATAAAAATAATAAATAAATAAATAAATCATAAATCATAAAAAAAACATACGATACCTGACTATTTAGTCAGGGGCACTAACCTCTTTCCCCTTGGATTGTCAAAAAAATGACACATGGTGTGAATGAATCAAAATTATACCCATCGTTTTTGTCAGATGAGCAAAACACATTTTTTGGTCTGCTGCAGAACTTTAGTAATTAGTTTATGTGTATGATGAGATGAAAAAGGTTGAAAATTGCTGTATTACACAAATTTTTAGATTTTTTTTCCCAAATAGTTAAAATGTTTTATTTATAGGGTTCTTCTGGTCTTTGTTTATTCTATCAACAGGAAAAAAACTAGCAGCTTTTATTACACATGTTGCGAAGAAAAATGATTTCCTTAGTGACTTAAAAAATCAATCCTATTAAGATACAATCATAAAAATAAAAAGTAGATTCGTTTTCCTTTTTAGAACTATCGAAAACAGTAACTTACTTAGAAAGAATTCCTCGAAGTCAGTTTTCTTCACACAGCTAGTATACATTCGTAGGGCTGCAATCTTAATCTTCTAGACAAAGAAAACAAAACCAAACTCAAGACATGACCAAGTGGATGTTCTACTGCTGTTAGGCGTAGGTCACAGAACCTTACATTTCTTTAACTAGAAGGAAGGATACAAACTTGTGTCTACGCAATTTAATAGCTAAACAAACACAGATACTTATCTCTACTCTTAAAGCTACTCATTCATATAGACTTCACACGAGTTGCACATTTCAGGAATTTAGCATGAAAATGTCAAAAAGGTTTTTCCAATATTTAAATAAAATCTCTCCTTTAAGTCAAGCCCATTTCACCACATGTAAGCTTCTAAACCACTGTACACCATCAGCCACATTAGCTCTTTTTCATCTGAAATCCTTAATATAAAAATTACCCATTCTCCTGACCAAAATCAATTAAACAAGCAAAAGCTTTAATCCTTCAATCTTTCCTCAGAGGCACAACTACCTATTCCTATTCTATTTTTTCCCTTTGGAGGAGAGGTCATTTTTTTCTGTATTTCCCTAGCTGATTAAAAGAGACTGTGTTTATAAATAAGAGCTTCTAATGAATATAAAATACTAGAGGCCCAGTGCATGAAATTCATGCACTGCTAGGGTCCCTAGTGCAGGGGTGGGCAATCCCTGGCACGCATGCCAAACATGGCACGCCAGTAACTTTTGCTGGCACGCGAAACCCTCTCTTATAATCTTCCATTTACAATTTTTTTCTTAATATCGACTTTTTTATTTTTCAGATAAATTCAGTGTAGGTGCATCTTAGATAAATAAATAATTTTACATAACAAGTTATCTTAAAGACCATAGACATGGATTGACGAGAGAGGGGAAGAGCAATTTCTATGCCTCTGCCTTAACTCTCCCTGCCTTCCTAGATCCGACCAGTGTTTGGTTTCATCCACATACACTTGTGAATCTTTGTTCTCAGTGATGAATTTTGTTAAGTCTCGTAATAGAAGTAGCCTGACGAATGAAAGTAGTAGCTCGTGCATATCTCTGAAGGTCACGAAATATAAACCTGATGTAAAATCTCTGTCATCAGTGATACAGCAGCAAAAGTCCCACTGATAATATCAAACGGAGTCATAAAGTTTTCTGTCGGACTATCAGTGTACATGTATACATTAAAAAATAAATGTATTTTTCATCATCATATACTGTGTTTTTGTCGCTCGAATGAATTTTATTATTTCTTCAAGGTTCTTCACATACGTACATCTTAAGAGATATCAAGTAGGCGTAACATGTTCTCAAAAAATTAGGGTTGGCATGCAGAAGAATTTTGAGTCAGAGATTTTGCTGGTTTTGGCACGCACTCACAAAAAGGTTGCCCACCCCTGCCCTAGTGGCTGCTAGGGCCTCCCTCCCTTCCCCTGGCTGGCCCCGCCCCTCAGTCGCTCCAGGACGAACTCCTGGTCGAGGGACAATTTGCACACTATGCTTTTATTATATAGGATAGCAGGACTGACCTTTTACTATTCTCCAAAGCATTAAGAATTTACGTAAAATTTTGATCTTACTGGTGGTTTTAATTTATTCACTGAGATGTATACTTAAGATTTATGTATTTATTGGACTGCGCCATCTTGAGTGGCTGATACGGAAGCATATACATCCAGAGACCCTGCAACCACGGCATCCAGGGATCAGCTACTAATTCAGGAACACCGGATCTCAAGCAGCGCGAATACATGGACTCAGACAAGCCCTGCTCCTCCTCACGGAAAGGTCAGATATCGCCTAGATAAAGCTGCGGTTTGCAATTCAGGTTGGAAAGAGGAACGCGCGCGGGGGAAGTCTTCGCCCCACAAGGTCCGCGGCCGTTGGGGCCAGAGTGATCCGCAAGTGTGGAAGGGGTCCCGCAGGGCTGCTGGCAGAAGGAAACTCTAAAAATAAGCCCATAGCTGGACTGGATGCAAAAAGGCAGCCTCGGATTTTGCCAGTGTGCCGGCTGCTTAGTGCCAGGGGAAAGAGGACGTGCGGAAGCGACTGCGCACAGAGCTGGATGGTGGAGGGGTGCCAGTTCGCGCACCTTCTCAGGCTTTTTTTTTTTCTCTCCCCCTTAAATCTTTGCGTTTGATTATTAAACCCAATACATAGGATCGCCCAATTGGGGTCACTCACAAAGACTGTAGGGGAAAGTTGTTTTTTGTGGAACCTGGGAATCAGAGCGGGGAGTAACGATCAAAGAACTAGCTCTGGGGCAGTCGACTCTCCCAAACCAGTATTAAGTGCGATAGGGAAAACAAAACCTAACTACTGGCTAGAGAGGACTTATAGCCTCGGAGGTCAATCCAGAAACACTGCCACCCAGGGGCTGAACCACAAACTGACTCTTCTGTAAACACAAATAAAGGCAGTCTGGGAAACAAATACGGCCTGCTTTAAAATCAGGACTGTGGTTTACAACACGGAGGAACAGTGTATCGCAGGGAACTTCAACACTCTCCTGAATACCTGACAGGACTAAGGCGTGCCAAACAGAAGAGTAGAGGAAGTAAAGGACCTTCACTACTGCACATTTTTTTCTTTCTTTTTTTTTTCACCTTTTACTTAAGAAACTAATTTTTTTTTTCATCACCTGATTTTACCTTCTTAATTACTACATTTTTTATTTTTAACCAGTATTATTACTACTACCATTTACCTTTTTTTAAAGTGTCATTTTATATTCTCTTTATTTTATTTTGGGATTAGTGTTCTACATTCTATTTTCCTCTTTCCTTTAGCATCATTTTACTCTACCTCAACTTTACCTTTATGCCTAAACTCTCTTCCTCACTTTTCCCCTTTTGTTGTCCTGTTTCTCTTACCCTATTCCTGCTTTAGATTTTCTCTATTCCTTCTTTTTACCCCCTGTTAAAATTTCACCCTACTTATATATCTAATTTCCAATCCCCTGCTCTAAATCGATATACACCTCTCTCTACTCTTTCTTCACTATCCGAATTTTTTTCTTTCTCTGTTGTTTTGTTGTTGTTTGCTTTATTGTTGAGTATATTGGGGTTTTTTATGCTTGTTTGTGAAATTGTTTTGCTTTTGCTTTTTATTTTTCTGTTGGGTTTTTTCCAGTTATTTTTTTGCTTCTGTTTTCCCTCGACTTGCTTGATATTAGTTGTTGTTTGTAGTTTGCATTCATCTCTAGGAGTCTGTTGCTGGAATTTGTTGGGATTAGTGGCTGTTCTATTGGAGTTTTCTCCCCATATAAATAGTTCCTTCCCCTCTTCTATTTCATTCTCTTTCTTTTCTCTCTTACTTTTTTTTCCTTTTACCAATTTCATTTTTGCACTCCTTTTCTTTTCTTTTACTCTTTTTCCTTTTTCTCTTCTTTCTTCCTTATCCCCTAATTTTCTTTGCTCTGGTGGTCACCTTTATTTGGGGTTATTAGTATCCTGAATACATTTGTGTTCAGTGCCTTGTGCGTTGTGCCTTGTTGTGTTGTATTTTGTGCCTTTAAATTAACGCAGCAGAGAGAGAACTACATAACCAAACACCTGGAGAAGAGAGATCATGGGGAGACAAAGAAACAGCCCGCATATGAAAGAAAAACAGGCATCACCAGTAAAGGAAGTAAACGAAATGGAGGCAATGGAGGCAAGCAACCTGTCAGAGAAAGAATTCAGAGAAATGGTCATAAAGGGGATGAAAAGGATGGAAGACAAATTCAACAATATGTGTAAGAACCAAGAGGAAATGAAGAAGAACCAAGAAGAAATGAAAAATGACATCACTGCCATAAAGAACTCAATAGAAAGCATCAACAGTAGACTGGAAGAAGCAGAGGACCGCATCAGTGAACTAGAAGACAAGGTAGGAAAAAATACCCAAGCAGAGCAGCTTCTAGAAAAAAAAAATTAAAAAGCAGGAGGAGAGCCTAAGAGAACTTTGGGACAACATGAAACGAAACAACATCCGAATAATAGGGGTGCCGGAGGAGAGGAAACTGAGCAAGGAATAGAAAAGCTGTTTGGAAAAATAATGACAGAAAACTTTCCTGATATAGGGAAGAAAAACTCACACAAGTCCAAGAAGCTCACGGAGTCCCAAACAAAATGAACCCCAAAAGACAGACGCCAAGGCACATTATAATTAAATTGGCAAACACCAATGAAAAAGCAAGAATCTTAAAAGTGGCCAGAGAGAGACAGAAAGTTACCTACAAAGGATCCCCATTAGACTAGCGACTGATTTCTCAACAGAAACACATCAGGCAAGAAGGGAATGGAATGAAATATACAAATGCAAACGAAGGGTCTGAATCCAAGAATACTGTACCCAGCAAGGCTATCAATCAAAATTGAGGGTGAAATCAGGAGCTTCACAGACAAAAAAGGACTACAGGAGTTTATTACTACCAAACTAGCAATGCAAGAAATGCTAAAGGGTCTGCTATAAAAAGAAAAAAATAGGAAACAAAGAAGGAACACAGGGGTAAAAAATAAAAATGGCGACAAACATGTATCTATCAATAATAACTTTAAATGTAAATGGATTAAATGCCCCAATCAAAAGACATAAGGTAACTGAGTGGATAAGAAAACATGACCCATATATCTACTGTCTACAGGAAACCCACCTCAGAAAAAAAGACGCACACAGACTGATGGTGAAGGGATGGGAAAAGGTTTTTCAGGCGAATGGAAATGAAAAAAAAGCTGGGGTAGCAATACTTATATCTGACAAATTAGATCTCAAAGTGAAGGACATAAAAAGAGATAAGGAAGGCCACTTCATAATACTAAAGGGAGCAATCCAACAAGAAGAAATAACTCTGGGGAGGAAACCAAGATGGCGGCATAGGTAAACACCGGAGATTGCTGCCGCAAACAACCACTTCAAAAATACAACTAAAAGACGGAACGGACATCACCCAGAACCACAGGAAGGCTGGCTGAGGAGAGATTCTTCAACTAGAAGGAAGGAGAACAGCATACCGAGGCTCAGAGGAGGCGCAGTGTGGAAAATACAAAGGTACGGAGGTGCGCGTGGAGCCGGCTGGTGGCTGAGGGCATGGTTGTCGTTTTCAATCAGGAGGGAGTCTCAGACTCTGAGCTCCAGATCTGGGCGAGTCTCTAGGGACTCAGACTCAAACAGGAGAAGCGGGATTGTCTGGCATCAGTCGGAACGTGAGGGCAGCTTTCTCTCCGAGGTTTGCAGCGGTTGCTGGGGTTCTGAGAAGCAGAGCCTCTGGGAACAAGACTGAGAGCAGGCATAACTGCTCCCTCCACCCGCCCTGTTGATCCCCTGCGACCCGACCCGCCCAAGCCCTGCGCAGAGCCATTTGCCGGATAGCCTCAGGCAAAGGCTAGATTAGCACCTCTCCAGAGGACAGAAGTTTTCTCCCTGCAGACACAGCTGATTCTCACAGCCAGTCAGCCTGGTGGTCAAATCCCTCTAGTATTAACTACAACAATAAAGGCTTAACTAGAACAAGACTGCGCACAAAGACCACAAGGGGGTGCACCAAGAAAGCATAAAAAATGCGGAGACAAAAAAACATGACAGAAATGGAGGGTATAGAGCTAAAAAACGCACTTTTGAGGGCTTTCAATAATTTGCTAGAAACTGCCAATAAACTTGATGAGAGCCTCAAGAAATCTAATGAGACCCTCGATGTTGTGATAAAGAACCAACTAGAAATTAAGCATACACTGACTGAAATAAAGAATATTATACAGACACCCAACAGCAGACCAGAGGAGCGCAAGAATCAAGTCAAAGATTTGAAATGCGAAGAAGCAAAAAACACCCAACTGGAAAAGCAAAATGAAAAAAGAATCCGAAAAATACGAAGATAGTGTAAGGAGCCTCTGGGACAGTTTCAAACGCACCAACATCAGAATTATAGGGGTACCAGAAGATGAGAGACAGCAAGATATTGAAAACCTATTTGAAGAAATAATGACAGAAAAGTCCCCCCACCTGGTGAAAGAAATGGACTTACAGGTCCAAGAAGCACAGAGAACCCCAAACAAAAGGAATCCAAAGAGGACCACACCAAGACACATCATAATTAAAATGCCAAGAGCAAAAGACAAAGAGAGAATCTTAAAAGCAGCAAGAGAAAGAGACTCAATTACCTACAAGGGACTACCCATACGACTGTCAGCTGATTTCTCAACAGAAACTTTGCAGGCCAGAAGGGAGTGGCAAGAAATATTCAAAGTGATGAATACCAAGAACCTACAACCAAGAGTACTTTATCCAGCAAAGCTATCATTCAGAATTGAAGGTCAGATAAAGAGCTTCACAGATAAGGAAAAGCTAAAGGAGTTCATCACCACTAAACCAGTATTATACGAAATGCTGAAAGGTATCCTTTAAGAAGAGGAAGAAGAAGAAAAAGGTAAAGATACAAATTATGAACAACAAACATGCATCTATCAACAAGTGAATCTAAGAATCAAGTGAATAAATAATCTGATGTAGCCGTAGCCGGTTTGGCTCAGTGGATAGAGCATCGGCCTGCGGACTGAAGGGTCCCAGGTTCGATTCCGGTCAAGGGCATGTACATTGGTTGTGGGCACATCCCCAGTGGGAGGTGTGCAGGAGGCAGCTGATCGATGTTTCTCTCTCATCGATGTTTCTAACTCTCTATCTCTCTCCCTTCTTCTCTGTAAAAAATCAATAAAATATATATTTAAAAAAAATCTGATGTACAGAATGAACTGGTGATTATAATGAATCAGGGACATAGAAAGGGAATGGACTGACTATTCTTGGGGGGGAAAGG
>NW_005871108.1:5186204-5189001 GCF_000147115.1 Myotis lucifugus
GGTAGGGGTGAGGGCGAAGGTGGGTGGGAACTGGGAGAGGGAGTTATGGGGGAAAAAAAAGAGAACAAATGTAATCTGAACAATAAAGATTTAATTAAAAAAAAAAAAAAAGAAATAACTCTGGTAAACATATACGCACCCAATATAGGAGCACCCAAATACATAAGATAACTTCTGGAGGAGATCAAGGGAGAGATTGACAGCAATACAATCATAGTAGGGGACTTTAATACACCACTATCACCATTGGACAAATCCTCTAAAGAAAAAAATCAGCAAAGAAACATCAATCCTAAATGACTCTCTAGATCAGATGGAATTAATTGACATCTTCAGAACATTTCACCCCAAAGCCACAGAATATACATTCTTCTCAAGTGCACATGGGTCATTTTCAAAGATAGACCATATATTGGGTCACAGACAAAGTCTCTTCAAATTCAAGAAGATAGAAATCATATCAAGCATCTTCTCAGATCACAATGGCATAAAACTGGAAATCAACTACAATAAAAACAATCCAAAAAAATCAAACACATGGAGACTAAATAGCATGCTATTAAAGAATGACTGGATTACCAGAGAGATCAAAGAACAAATAAAAAACATCATGGCAACAAACGACAATGAAAACACAACCCAAAACCTATGGGACACAGTGAAAGCAGTCTTGAGAGGGAAGTTCATAGCTCTACAAGCCTACTGCAAGAAACAAGAAACAATGATAATAAATTACCTAACACTACAATTCAAAGAGTTAGAAAGAGAGCAACAAGAAAAGCCCAGTGTAAGCAGAAGGAAGGAAATAATAAAGATCAGAGCGGAGATAAATGACATAGAGACCAAAAAAACAATACAAAAGATCAACAAAACCAAGAGCTGGTTCTTTGAAAGGATAAACAAGATTGATGAACCTCTAGCCAGGCTCACCAAGAAACAAAAAGAGAGGATCCAAATCAAAACAACAATGCGGTACCATCTCACACCTGCCAGAATGGCTATCATCAACAAATCAACAAAGGACAAGTGCTGGAGAGGATGTGGAGAAAAAGGAACACTCGTGCACTGCTGGTGGGAATGCAGACTGGTGCAGCCACCATGGAAGACAGTATGGAGTTTCCTCAAAAAGTTAAAAATGGAACTCCCATTTGACCCATTGATACCACTTCTAGGAATATATCCCAAGAAACAAGAAACACCAATCAGAAAGGATATATGCATCCCTATGTTCATAGCAGCACAATTTGCCATAGCTAAGATTTGGAAACAGCCTAAGTGCCCATCAACGGATGAATGGATTAGAACACTGTGGTACATATACACAATGGAATACTACGCTGCTATAAAAAAGAAGAAATTCTTACCATTTGCAGCAGCATGGATGTAACTGGAGAGCATTACGCTAAGTGAAATAAGCCAGACAGTGAAAGAAAAATACCACATGATCTCACTCATTTATGGATAATAAAGACTATTATAAACTGATGAACAAAAATAGATACAGAGGCAGAACAGCATTAAACAGACTGTCAAACTACAGTAGGAAGGCTGGGGAGGGTTGGGGTGGTAAGAGATCAACCAAAGGACTTGTATGCATGCATATAAGCATAACCAATGGACACAAGACCCTGGGGGGTAGGGGAGGCTGGGGGAACGTCAAGGCGGGGGGAAGGAGACAAATGTACTACTTGTTGTAATATTTTAAGCAATAAAAAAAATCAGACAAAAAAAAAATAAAGTGGGAAGCACTGATCTCCTTCTGAGTTTGCAGTAAGCAGCTCAACATGAAAGATCATCTTGAGGAAAAAAAAGATTTATGTATTTATTATATGTACATTATGCCTTAATGAAAATATAAAAATAAAAAAATAAGGTCTTTTAAGAATTGAATTGTAGATCTGAAGATCAACTCAGTATTAACTAAACAGGTATTTCTAGAGACTTTCAAAATACCTCCTTAAGGATACAATTAAATAAACTAGCACATCAACAAAAGGCTTATAGAAGCTTATTTACTTTTTTTTTTTTTTTAAAGAACTAGAGGCCCGCACAGGTAGGGTCCCTAGGCCTGGCCAGTGATCAGGGCCGATGGGGTCTTCCAGCTGCCAGCTGGGACCTTTCTTCGTTCCATGCCGCACCCTGGTGGTCAGCACACGTCACAGCAAGCAACTGAACTTCCGGTCTCCCGGTCAAACTCCCAAGGGGACACTTTGCATATTAGCCTTTTATATACAGTACTAGAGGCCCGGTGCACTCGGGGGGGAGGGGGGGTCCCTCAGCCTGGCCTGTGCCCTCTCGCAGTCTGGGACCCCTCAGGAGATAACGACCTGCTGGCTTAGGCCTGCTCCCGGGTGGCAGAGGGCAGGCCCAATCCCTAGGTGCAGCCCCTGGTCGGGCTCAGAGCAGGGCCGATTGGGGAGTTGGGGCGCCACCCCCTGTCATGCACAGAGCAGGGCGGATCGGGAGGTTGCGATGCCACCCCTAGTCACGCTCAGGGTAGGGCTGATTGGGGGGTTGGGGCTTTGCCCCCTGTCACACTCAAGGCAGGGTCGATGGGGAGGTTGCGGCGCCACCCCGTCACGCACAGAGCAGGGCCGATCAGGGGGTTAGGGCGCTGCCCCCTGTCACTCACAGAGCAAGGTCCATCAGGGGGGTTGGGGCTCTGTACCCTGTCACGCACAGAGCAGGGTCGATCAGGGGGTTGAGGAGCTCCCCCCTGTCACTCACAGAGTAGGACCGATAGGGGAGTTGGGGCACCGCCCCCTGTCACACACAGAGCAGGGCGGATCAGGGGGTT
>NW_005871108.1:5190254-5204724 GCF_000147115.1 Myotis lucifugus
TCTTTTATTAGATAGGATATAGATAGGTTTAAAGGGGAAGAGAAGAAACATCGATGATGAGACACACCGTGGATTGGCTGCCTCCTGCATGCCCCCTCCAGGAATCAAAGCCCACAATTCGCGCATGTGACCTGACCACATATTGAACCAGCAATCTTTTGGTGCATGGGATGGTGCCAACCCACTAAGCCATATGGCCAGGGTAAAGCTTATTTATTCTTAATATGACAGAGGAAATTATAAACTCAAATATGCACAGACTAAAAAAATATGCACAAATTGAGAATGACATAGCAACTAAAGAAAAACCAATTTAGAATTTTAGTAGAGGTATGTTACTAAGGTTCAAAGTCACCAAGGATATATTATATATCCAATACTATGTAATCTTCATTTTCTCTATACTCTCTAGAATCAAAACAACAGTCTCTGATGGGCAGAATACCCATAATAAGTTAAGGAAAGATTATGTCTCTGATTAAGATATTTTTAATTTGCTAATTTGAGGACGGTCATGATTTCAAGGTGTTTAATCTAAAGCTCATATAAGGGAAAATGAAACAGAACATGTTAACAAGCAGACATCTATATACCTATGTAAGGAGTAAATCAGAATTGGAAGCCCACAATTAAACAAAGCCCGAGCAAATTAAACCTAAAAGCAAGCAGAAATAAAGATATAATAAAGAGTAAGAGCAGAAATCAATAAAATTGAAAACAGAAAAATAATATAGAAAGTCAAAGAAGCCAAAGCTGGTTCTTAAATATCAGTAAAATTAATAAAACTTTAGTCAGACTGGTAAAGAAAAAAAAAGATATAAATTACCAACATCAGGAATCAGAGGGGACATCACAAATCCTAAAGATATTAATATAATAATAAGGGAATATTAGGAAAAACTTTAGGTCAATATATTTGATTACCTAGATGAAAGGAACAAATTCTTTGAAATATACAAGCTACCAAACAAAGCTCGCTAAAATAAAATAAAAATAACATGAATAGTCCTGTATCTACAAAGTACTTGGATTTGGGGGGGGAGAGACAAAAACACTTTCCCACAAAGAAAGCTTGAGGCTCAGACTTCACTGCAGGATTTTACCAAACATCTAAAGATATCAAATCTACACACTCTTCAAAAAACAAGAGGAAAGAACACTTCCCAGCTCATTCTATGAGACCAATAGAACTCTGATAGCAAAACCAAAACTATAAAACCAGAGCCTTCATGAATGAAGCTACAAAGTCCTCAACAAAGTATCAACAAATAGAATACATCAATATTTAAAAAGGACAATACATCAGTATCAAGTGGTATTTCTCCCAAGAATGCAAATTTGATTCAACATTTGCAAATGAATCAGTGACTCACATTAGTAGGCTAAACTCAAACCTATTTAACTTCATTAACACCTTCAGGTTCTTGGAAGTATCATCTGACACAGAATATATTTTAGGAAGCAATGGTCCTTGCCATCACCAAACTAATGATATCCTAATGATATCATTATCCTAATACTTTGGCCTTGACAGGCCTACTCCTATCCTTGAAACAGGGAGTTTAGGACACCTGTTAGCTCTTCACTTCATTTGACAAATAATTTATTGAGTATCTAACTCAATGCCTGACACTGATTTGGATGCTGGGAATAGAGCAGTAAAAAAACAAACAAACAAACAAAAAACATCAAAAACTCCTGCTTTCATAGACTTATGGCCTATTCAACTATAAACACATAATTTTAAGTAAAATTCCTAATAGCTATTTCTTGATTTTTTAAAACTCTGCAGTTCCCTTCAGATTCTTATATATAGAGAGTCCTCTGGGTTCATAATTAATCACCCTGCCCAAGGAAAGGCAGACTTTTGTCCAAGGCCCAAATCTTTCCTTGAGAAGGTTTCCCCCCACAACATGTTCATGAAGAAAGCATTCATTACAAATAATGAAGACTTCACCAGATTGGCCAGGTATTTATACAGTGCTTATACTGTGGCAATCAGGAGTATTTTATAGTTCCTCATTTTTCCTACAGCAAAGCCAACCCTTTATACTTGGGTGAGCCATTTTCCTGGACAAATCTCTAAAGCAAGTCCCTTGAGACCATCATACAGGGACTGGAAATAACAACTTGGGGAAAGAACCTCTTTAAGATTCATGTGTTAATATAAGTTAAGGAGGTAGGTGGAATAAATTTCCACCCAGTCAATATGTACTACTTGTTCTGGTCCTCAGATGACTTTGTGTTTATTTCATTCTAACTATGGAAGACTTCATTGGTCTACTTGATTAAAACAAAAACACTTAAGACAGCTTTAGGAAATGAAAATCAGCTCTCCCACTAACATGCATTTTGTTCCACACTACAAGATGAAAAACAAATCTAGTAAAAGGCTTACACTAGGGGAAGGGGCTATGAAGTCATTTGAACCTTCTATTCTGTACTGGAATTCCTTCTACAGCATTCCTGATTCACGGTCAACCTTCTGGGCCCCAATTCAGATAAGTCCAATGACCTTGTGAAGCTACCTATCCCACTGGAGGACAATTCTTGTTAGATTTTTATTTATTGACCTTAAATCTGCTTCATGTAACGTTTATTAAACATCATCTGTCCACTGGTCTCTTCATTTTTTTTAAATGTCCTTCAAATATCACAGAAGAACCATCATGTCTTCCCTTTTCCAGGCTAAACATCCTTATTTCCTTCAACCATTCTTCATTCAACATGGTTTCTAAAGCCTTCACATGGCTCAGTGCCTACTCCTAAATGCATTCCAGTTTGTCAGTGTACTTCAGAATTGGATTCATTTTTTGACTTAATGCTAATCTGGAAACTGCCTATTCTATGACATGTAGTTGAATCTGGTAAATGTTGTCCTTGTCTTACCTGATATTGCTACATAAAGATAATGAAAAAGAACAGTTATTCAGGATAGTCAAATAGGTAAGGAAAAGCTACATTTAAATTCTTAAATATGAATCTAGAATAAAAATGGAACTCCACATGAAAACATTATAGAAAAAGAGGGAGGGAAACGGTTGATACTGCTGATGTGAACAGAGAGCCGGCATGTTACTCCCTAATCAAAGGCATGTAAAAACACAAAAATCAAAGAATCTTACCAGTGCAATCCCAAGCAAGGGTCCAGCCATACATTTCAGGGTTCATAATCTTTCAAAATGGAAAGACATACCTGCATTTTCCCACCCAACTTATACTAGAATGTCATACTGATGTTTTGATGTCACAAATTAAAATTGGTTATAGCAAGTGGACACTGCCACATCTCAAAAATTTTTTAAAACGCAAATATTAGAAACTTAGTTGAGGTCACAAAGGAATCAAGAAAAATCAGAGGCTAACTTAAGCTAAAGCAGTGAAGAACTTTTCTGGTGATTTAGTAATCCTCCAAATGGTAGCCAACTTTCCCTCTGGAATTATTAAAAAACACACTAGACAAAGAATATAGTAGCAACCAAGTGGAACCCAATCATCAAGAAATGAATAAATTTTTTTCTTTTCCTTCTTTCTGTTCTCATTTCCCTTTTCTCTTAACTAATTTCTAATTTTCAAACAAAACACATTTTAAGTTTTTCAATCCAAATACCGTAATCATAACCATTTCTTTTAATAGGGGAAAAGATTCTGGTTAATAACATTACCAAATATATCAATGATTATAAATTGTCAAAGAATTAAGATATAAAAAAGATAACTTTCATAACATAACTATTATTTCTTTGATGATTTAAAGAGGTGCTTCATAACTTCAGGGTCTAGTATGTGTGTTATTTTCTGTATTTTCAAAGCCCCTTACTGGAATCACTGTTCACTTTTCAGAATTTATGTAAAAGGGAAATTATAGAGAGAAGCCTATATTTGCTGCAGTGAGAATCGTTAGGAAGAGAACCAAACATTATAAGAAGAAACTAAAAGTAGAAGTCTAATAAAATTGAAATTCTAATTTGAATCCAACTTCTTAAAATTGTTAAGTGGCATTATCTGGTAATTTGGGCAAAGCTATGTTATCTAAAAAATAGCTAACATCTATTGGCTTTCTTTGATTAATATATTAACTTATGACTAATTAGGCTTATCCAACATCCTAGCAATTTCAAAAGGCAGTTCTGCCATAATGGTAGAGAGAAACTGGTAGTACTAGAAAATAAGAAAAAACGAATGGCCAATGTTTTATTACTTTAATTCTTAGAGGCATTGTTTAAAAAGCCGAGAGGCAGCATGCACCTGATGCAGAGAAGATATTCATTAATTTACAGCAACTACTATATAGCAGATAACATGTTAGGCCAAGAGTTGACTAGGAATGGTACAGCTAGCAAATATCCCCCACAATAAGAATTATCATAAATCACAGGGGTTATTAGTTAATTTAAAAGATGCTTTTATTAGTAAAAATTTAAAGAAAGTCATTACAATGACCTAGTGAAAATCACTCATAAATATGGAGAGAGTAATGTTTCCTTAAGACTGTTCATCAGAACATCTGGCCCATGTAATTCCTTAGAACTCATCTACATGACATATCATGTAGCAAGGAAAGGGCAGTCTTATTGGCTTGCTTGTTACTGAGATACTTCTAAGGAATCAGGTTAAGGGAATAGAGGGAACATTTCAGCCCTTCATGTTGTATAGATCTGACTTAGAAAGGGGACAGGGGATAACAACACATTCTGAAGCTCTCAAAATAATGTATGAATTTCACAAAAGCAAAGCAGAAGCTTTAAAAATTTTTCTATAAGGAACAGAAAGCACAAAGCCCAAAAAGAAAAAAGGAGAACTTAAAAGACTTTACCCATTTACTGTATTTCAAAGGTCCTGTGAATCCCATGGCTTCTATTATCTTCGTGAAGGCGCCAACCTTCTCCTCAACTGGCTGTGGGAAATCCTTGGTAGTAGAAAGCTATTTAACCAAAAGAAAGGGACCAAAATTAGTGGCAAAAAAAATTAGTTTTAATGCTTTTGTTGCTCATTAGGTCTAAGGGCATTTTTATTGCTTCGATTTTTTTTTTTTCACCTAGAATTTATTTTTTGTTAATCCCCACCCGAGGATATTTTTGCCATTGATTTCTAGAGATAGTGGACAGGAGGGAGGGAATGGGATGGGGGAAAGGGGAAGAAAAACATTTGATTGGTTGCCTCCCACATGTGCCCCAATAGGGGCCCTGGGATCAAACCTGCAACCCAGGTACATGCCCTTGACTGGGAATCGAACCCATGACCCTTCAGTGCACAAGCTGACATTCTAACCATTAAGCAACACCAGCCAGGGCTAGAATTTTTTATTCTGATTTTTCTGGTCATCTTATTACTTAATGCAAACATATCTGAAACTCTATCTAATAGATGCTCTCCAAATTTCAAAACGAGACATATTTACCTCAATGACCATATACCTATGAACCCATGTCTAGGAAATGATAGATTCTTGTTAAAAAAATAAAAGTTCTATAAAAAAGGGTACTTCTAAAAGGAAATCTTGACCCCACATTTCCCAAAGAACAATTATGAGAAGAGGAATGTTCTATGTTTATTGACATAACAGGAAAAGGAAAGAAAAATACTCTCTGAAAGCAGTCAAATAAGCACTAGATAAATGTTTTTTGCATTTTCTTAGTATAACAAATTTTATTAATGATTACAGAAGACATGAGTCTTGAAGTTTGCAAATAAACTCCAAGGAAAACCTGTTCTAATGCTAAGCCTCTCCAAATGAGGGCAGGCTATATAATCGATAAATTCTCCAAAAGTTAAGTATTACTTGATTTTTAACATGTAAAAATTCAGAAAGACTTATTTCTCTAAAGCAGTGGTTCTCAACCTTCCTAATGCCGCGACCCTTTAATACAGTTCCTCATGTTGTGGTGACCCCCAACCATAAAATTATTTTCGTTGCTACTTCATAACTGTAATTTTGCTACTGTTATGAATCGTAATGTAATTATATATGTGTTTTCCGATGGTCTTAGACGACCCCTGTGAAAGGGTCGTTCGACCCCCAAAGGGTCACGACCCACAGGTTGAGAACCGCTGCTCTAAAGCTTTGTCCAGGCAAGAGTATAATGTAAGAAACAAAGGACATGAGATCAGAAGCTTTAGGTTCAAATATTCAGTTGGTCTGTCACTTACCATCCTTGTGACCTTGGGCAAGTCACTTCATTTTCCTGAGCCTCAACCTTCTGCATTGGATAAAATTCCTTGCCTCATCCAGCTAACAGTTTCGCTGAGAGTCAAAGAACACCCATGTAAAAGCACTCTATAAACACAGAAAGTACTAATAATTCTCACCTTATTTGTAGTGTGATACTTCCTACTCAGCTGTATGTCTATTCCAGAAATCTGTTCTGATCCACCACATGCTAAGAACTGGCTCATCTGGGGCCCCTTGGGGGTTTAAAAAACAACAACACAGATGTAAGCAACACTGAGCATTCACTTACAGGGTTCATCTAAGCAGAGCTACTTTAAAGTAAAGACTACAGAATCTTTCCAGCCTTGCTTAACCTAGTTCCTGGTGATCTGGTCATCAAGAGGATTCCAGATTGGCACCAAGAATATTGTCGGGTATATGGTAGGTGCTTAATAAGTACCTGTTGAATACTTGGCTAAATAAAAGGATTCTGCCCTGGAAACCTGGAACTAAATAAATATGAGTCAACTCTAAGAATTGGAACTGCAATAAATACCTACTTAAACATTGGCAGCAGTGCAGTATACAGGGGGGGAGGGGAGGAACCAATGACTTTCACATCAGTCAATTTTGTTTAAAACCTGCTTTTGTCACTTATAAGCTAGGTGGCCATGAGGAAGTTACTGAAACTCAGCTGTAATGATTGAAAGAAATAATACAATAGTCTCCCTTATCAGTTGTTTCACCTTCAGGGGTTTTAGCTACCAAAGGTCAATGCAGTCAAAATATATTAAGTGGAAAATTCCATAAATAAACAATTCTTGAGTTTTAAATTGCATGTCAATCTCATGCCTTTCCACTCCATCCCACCCAGGGCGTGAATCATCCCGTTGTCCAGTGTATACATACTGTACATGCTATCTGTCCTTTAGTCATACTGGTCATCAGATAGCCTGTCACAGTATCACAGTGCTTGTGTTCAAGTGATCCTCATTTTACTTAATAATGGCCCTAAAGCGTAAGAACAGTGATGCTGGCAATTCAGATATGCCAAAGAGATACCATAAAGTGCTTCTTTTAAGAGAAAAGGTGACTATATAGTACAATAAGATACTTTGAGAGAGACCACATTCACATAACTTTTATTACAGTATATTGTTATAATCACTCTATTTTATTATTAGTTAGTGTTGTTGTTAATCTCTTACTGTGCCTAATTTACATATTAAATATTATCATAGGTATGTATGTATGTATAGGAAAAAATAAAGTATATATAGGGTTCAGTACTATCGCAGTTACAGGCATCCACAGGGGGTGTTGGAACATATCCCCCATAAGGGGGGACTACTGTATATGTAAAATGCCTTTTATAAAATATATACTCAATAAATAATAAAAGCTTCCTTCATCACCATCATCATTGTTCAGATCAGAATTGCCTTCCTTTTATGTTCATACACTGCATTTGAAAGTATTTTGGCAATATAATAGCAAAATTAATAACTATTATCATGTGCCAGGTACTATGCTAAGTACCTTACATATATCACCTTATTCGATCCTCACCACAACACTATTAGGTTGGTTTATTATAATAAAGACCCATAAACATAGTTTTGAAAATAAATTCCTAATATAACAAATACATGCAAGAGATCCTCATTGTAGAGTGAATGTGGGTAAAACTGGGGGGAAGGTCTACTAAAGAAGGAGATGTTAATTAAATTAAGGTACTCAATGGAAAATCCAGTAACCACTGAGATTTTTTTAAATGTTTTTATTGATTTCAGGGAGGAAGGGAGAGGGAGAGATCGATAGAAACATCAATGATGTGAGAGAACCATTGATCGGCTGTCTCCTACACGTCCCCTACTGGGGATAGAGCCCCAACCCAGGCATGTGCCCCCAACCAGAATCGAACCCAGGACCCCTCAATCAGCAGGCCAACGCTCTATCCATTGAGCCAAACCAGCTAGGGCTACACTGAGATTTTTTAAATAGTTTATTTTTTAAAGAAGTTTTAGGTTCACAAGAAACATGAGCAGGAAGTACAGAGCACTCCAATATACATATCCACTCTCCCCCATACACAAAACATCCCCTATTGTCAATATCCTCCACAAGAGTGGTACATCTGTTACAATCAATGAACCTACATAGACACATCATTATCACTCAAAGTCCATAACTTACACTAGATTATTTTTAGCAACATGAAAAAACATATTAATATGTATAAAATTATAGGTAAAAATATGAATGCATATGGGCAAGCCTAGGAAGGAACACACTGAAATGAAAAAGTTACTTCATTAAATTAGTAGAAGTATGAGTGAATTTAAGAATCTAGTTTCCAAGCCCTCAATAATGTTGTATTATCCTATAATAGCGGCCCGGTGCATGAAATTTGTGCACTGGAGGGGGGTGTCCCTCAGCCCAGCCTGCACCCTCTCCAATCTGGGACCCTCAGGGGATGTCCAACTGCCCGTTTAGGCCCAATCCCTAAACCAGCAGTGGGATATCCCTCTCACAATCGGGGACTGCTGGCTCCTAAACACTCACCTGCCAGCCTGCCTGATTGCCCCTAACTGCTTCTGCCTACCAGCCTGATCACCCCCTAACTGCTCCCCTGCCGGCCTGGTTGCCCCCAACTGCCCTCCCCTGCCGGCCATCTTGCAGCAGCCATCTTGTGACAACGTGGGGGCAGCTATCTTGTGACGACATGGGGCGGCCATCTTGTGATGATGTGAGGGCGTCACGCAAGGGCTTTTATTAGTATAGATATTTATTTGTTTACTTGCTTATTTTCTATCACTACTACCTAAAAGATCCATGACAGTAGGAACTAGGTAGAATATCAGGATCAAGTACAATGCATGGTTCATGGGTAACACTCAATATGTGTTGAATGAACAAATGAAACCACCTGGATGGTTATGTCTTATTATTTCCTTCATATCCTTACATGCTTCATTCATCCAACCCCTATAAAATGCCATCCTTTTACCAGGTTTTAGAATACAAACAGAATCCCTATCCTCGAGAAGCTCATAACTTGTGGAGAAGAGAAAGAAGACTCACTACTCATGAAACAGAATCAAATATCACATTTTAAAGATCACCTACCGCCGAAACCGGTTTGGCTCAGTGGATAGAGCGTCGGCCTGCGGACTGAAAGGTCCCAGGTTCGATTCCGGTCAAGGGCATGTACCTGGGTTGCGGGCACATCCCCAATAGGAGATGTGCAAGAGGCAGCTGATCGATGTTTCTCGCTCATTGATGTTTCTAACTCTCTATCTCTCTCCCTTCCTCTCTGTAAAAAATCAATAAAATATATTAAAAAAATAAATAAATAAAAAATAAAGATCACCTACCATACACACAATAAAAGGGTTAGCAAGAATGTAGAGCAACTAGAACTCTCATACACTGTTGGTGGAAGTGTAAAACAGTATGATCACTTTGGAAAATTATTTGGCAGTATTGAAAGTGAATGTATGCACATCCTATATGACTCAGTAATTTCATTTCTAAGTACATATACTCCAACAGAAATGTGTACATATGTTCACCAAAAAACAGGTACAAGAGTATTCAAAGCAGCAGTATTAATAAAAATCCAAACTGGAAACAATACAAATATCCATCAATAGGAGAATAGATAAATTAATCATGGTATATCCATATGGTAGTATATCACAACTAGAGGCCCAGTGCACGAATTCGTGCACGGGTGGGGTCCCTCGGAGTAGCCTGCAGAGATCAGGGCCCCAACTTGCACCCCCACTTCACAGCCCCACAACCCCACCTGGCACCCCGCCTTGGCCTGGCGCTACCCCCTCACCTGCTCCACCATCCTGCCTGCAGGACAATTCATCGGAACTGGGGCCTCCCCACCCAGCTCCCTCAATGCCTGGGAACCGGGCAGCAGCCCCGCCCCCTGCCACCACCGCTGGTCACTGTCTGCGGGATGATTGGCGGGGCAATCAGGCCCCTGCTCGCACCAGCCTTGGCCTGGCACCACCCGCTCACCTGCTCCACCATCCCACCGCGGTCCCGTTCTCGTCAGGGCCCATCAGGGCCAGCAGCACCTCCACTGCCGCCCGCTGCCAGCGCCACGCTGCCAACACCCACCATGTTCCGCGCGGCCATCCCCTGGTGGTCAGCGCATGTCATAGCGAGCAGTCAAACTCCCAGTCTCCCAGTCAAACGACTGCCCAAGCGACAATTTGCATATTAGGCTTTTACTATATAAGATAAGAATGAATAAACTATTACTACACAAAACAACATGGATGAATTTCTGAAACAAAGTTGAATGAAAGCAAACACAAGAAAGTATGTACCATATGTATAAAAGGCAAAACTACCCCATGGTGTTCAAAGTGAAGACCATGGTTAACCTTGTTTATGGGTAGTGATGAGAAGGGGATCAAGCAGGCTTCTGGGGTTCTATTTCTTGATCTGGATGCTGGTTATGTTTACTTTGTAATAACTCATTAAACTGTACACTAATGATTTATTCCTTTTTCTGTGTTTTTATTATACTTCAATAAAATGTACAAAAATGCTTAAAGATATGGAATAGGCAGTGTACTAGTAAACAACAGAAATTTGGAGATGGAAAAGAATGACCTAGAATCGTCAGAAAAGCCTTCATAGAGAAGACTTAAGAAGTGAGCAGGAGCCCAGCCAGTATGGTTAAGTGGTTGAGCATTGACCTATGCACTGGGAGGTCACAGTTCATTCCTGGTCAGGGCGCATGCCCACCCAGGTAACAGTCTCAATCCCTGGTGTAGGGTGTGCGGGGGCAGCCAATGATTCTCTCTCATTATTGATGTTTCTATCTTTCTCTCCCTCTCCCTTCTTCTCTGAAATCAATCATATATATATATATATATATATATATATATATATATATATATATATATAAAGTGAGCAGGAGAGAGATGAGTGAGAAGGCAGAGGTGAGGAAGCCATGGTATAATGGAAAGAGAAAATCACTGAGTCAGAAGACTTAGGCTGAAACTTCTAGCTTCTTCCTATCTCATAAATTTGTTTTGAGAATCAAATAAAATAATGTATGTTAAAGAGATATACAAACTATAATGCATAATATAAATGTAAAGACCTGTTCCAGACAACTTCAAAAATAAACTCTTTTTCAGACAGCCCCGTGTTAAAAAATATATAAGATTCTGCCCTTTTTGCCGAGGCCGGTTTGGCTCAGTGGATAGAGCGTCGGCCTGCGGACTGAAGGGTCCCGGGTTCGATTCCGGTCGAGGGCATGTGCCTGGGTTGTAGGCACATCCCCGGTGGGGATGTGCAGGAGGCAGCTGATCGATGTTTCTCTCTCTCATCGATGTTTCTAACTCTCTATCTCTCTCCCTTCCTCTCTGTGGAAAATCAATAAAATATATTTAAAAAAAAAAAAAAGATTCTGCCCTTTTATTTTGCTTCCAAAAAGGTTCTGAAAATGAAGAGACCCAGAAGGAAAGAAGGAGGAAGGGAAAAGGATAAGAGAAGAAGGTGAGGACTCAAGTGTTTCTTGATTACCATGGGTGTGCCTGGTCCTTTTAGCAAAAGTATAAGCTCTACCATGGCTCAGTCTATCTTAAACTTCTTTTATTTTCTGACCCAATGCTCAACACCATTCTGGGCACGGAGTGACACTCAATAAAAACTAGGCAGATTGTTTTTCATGTTTTCTGTGTGTGTGTGTGTGTGTGTGTGTGTGTTTAAATAGGACAACCTGGAGAAGGTCCAGAAAAGAACCACAGGAATGATCAAAGAGATGAATAAAAAGGTCTTAGTGGAAAGGTTAAAATGAATTGAGGCTGTTTAGCTTGGAGAAAAAGCAATAGAAGAACTAAGAAGTAACTTAGAATAACAACACTTAAGCTGGAAGAAATCTCAGACATCTAAATCCAACCTTTTCATTTCATAGATGAGGAAACTAAGACCAGGGAAAGGTGGCAACTTGCTTAATATAATTTTAGCACAAACTTTTTTTTTAAGTTCCAATTTACACCTTGAGGAGAAAATTTATCTCAGCAGCATGAACATAAGTAGCAACAAACATATCTACTACAGCCCTGGCCGGTTTGGTTCAGTGTTTAGAGCGTCAGCCAGCAGACCAAAAGGTTGCAGGTTTGATTCCCAGTCAAGAGCACTTACCTCGGTTGCAGGCTCAATCCCTGGCCCAGTCGGGGGGTGCAAACGAGAGGCAATCAATCGATGTGTCTCTTTCACATCTATGTTCCCCTAACCCCCACCACCTTCCCCTCTACTCTACTCTCTAAAAAAAAAAAAAAAAAAAAAATCAATGGAAAAAATATCCTCGGGTAAGGACAAAAAAAAAAATTACTTACTACAACTT
Source organism: Myotis lucifugus (assembly GCF_000147115.1). NCBI lineage: Eukaryota > Metazoa > Chordata > Mammalia > Chiroptera > Vespertilionidae > Myotis > Myotis lucifugus. Next base: position 5,202,788 of record NW_005871108.1, read on the forward strand.
ATTGAAGATCTCCTATATGCCCAGCACTTTTATGCTTAGTGTTTTACTTATGTTTATCTCACAACAAACATGCAAAAATAGATAATATTTCTTTCCCCAAATTAGAAATGAGGACAATAAGGCTTAAAGAAGTAAAGTTCATTAAACAGTAGAACATATATTCAGATGACTATATCACACAGCTTTCAAAAACCTAAGTAAAATTTAATAACACAGGCTCATGCACAATTAGCAACCATTTTCCAAGAAAATGAACCAAGGCTCTTCAGAGAAACTGTTGAATCCCAGGCTAGAGCAAAGAAAATATAACATGAACCTGAAATATCTTGCAGTGTCAGAAAATAAGGAAGTGTTAAAAAATGATGAAGGTGCCTGGCTGACTTGGCTCAGTAGCACAGTTTGATTCCTGGTCAGAGCACATGCCCAGGTAGGGGGCGGGGCGTACAGGAGGCGGCCAATCAGTGATTCTCTCTCACCCTTGATGTTTCTCTCTCTCTCTCTCTCCCACTCCCAAATCAATAAAAATATTTTTTTAAATGATGAAGGCATGTAGAAAGGAACTTGAAGGAGTTCCCAATAGCCAAAACTGGGACAATTAGATTAACAAAATAAATAATCAGAATAATAAATTATAACTCAGAAGAAAATAAATACCTATGAGCTCCTGATATAAATAAATAATGGAATAAATAAATACTTGCACACTTACATGTATTACAGCATTATTCACAATAGCCAAGATGTGGAAGCAACCCAAATGCCCATCAACAGATAAATAGCTAAAGAAAATGTGGTATATACATATAATGGAATATTATGCAGCCTTTAAAAAGGCTGTTACATGATATAACATGGATGAATCTTGAGGACATTATGCTAAGCAAAATAAGTCACAAAAGAGCAAATACTCGATATTCCATTCACATGAAGTATGTAAAGTAGTCAAAATCATAGAAACAGAAAGTAGAAAAGTGTTTACTAAAAGCAGAGAGTGGGGAAAGAATATTGCATGGAGAGTTTCAGTTTTATAAAATGAAAAAGTTCTAGAGATCTGCTGTACAACAATGTGATTATACTCTACACTATTGAACTGTACACTTAAAAATGGTTAAGATTGTAAATTTAATGTTATGTTTTTAATCACAAATTTTAAATTAATTAATATTATGTATCATTTTAAAATAAGAACCACTGATGGATGGTAAACGTAGTGAGCAAAAGTATGATCAGAAACAGAATATTTGCATAGTCTCAAAGTGTCTTCTCACAAGATACTTTCTAATTAAAAAGAGAAAAATGATAACTTTATAGTAGGGGAACCTGACAGACACCAATTTAATAACCAAGTGATCAAAGTTAACATCACTAGTAATAAGACGTATTGGCCACTGCTGGTGGGAATGCAGACTGGTGCAGCCATTGTGGAAAATAGTATGGTGTTTCCTCAAAACTTTAAAAATGGAACTGCCATTTGACCCAGTAATACCACTTCTAGGAATATAACCCAAGAAAATACAAACACCAATCAGAAAGAATATATGCACCCCTATGTTCATAGCAGCACAATTTATAATAGCTAAGATTTGGAAACAGCCTAAATGCCCATCAGCAGAAAACTATGGTACATTTACACAATGGAATACTACGCTGCTATAAAAAAGAAGGAATTCTTACCATTTGCAGCAGCATGGATGTAACTGGAGAGCATTATGCTAAGTGAAATAAGCCAGGCAGTGAAAGAAAAATACCACATGATCTCACTCATTTATGGATAATAAAGAACATTATAACCTGATGAACAAAAAGATAGATACAGAGAAGCATCGAACAGACTGTCAAATTACAGCGGGAAGGCTGGGCAGTGTTGGGGGGGGAGGGGTAAGAGATCAATCGAAGGACTTATATGCATGCATATAAGCATGATCAATGGACACAGG
>NW_005871108.1:5205612-5236566 GCF_000147115.1 Myotis lucifugus
TCCCACTGCACACAGCCCACCGCCCACGCAACTCGACCTTTGAACCATCGGGAGATAATCAGAATGAAGAAACGACACAACACCCAGAGGAAAGACAATGAAGAATCACAAAGAAAGGAAATTAATGAAGTTGAAGCATGCAACATGACAGAAAAAGAATTCAGAATAGTGGTAAATTTAATCCCTTTGCAAGAGATGAAATTTACCACTATTCAGATCTTAAAAAAAAAAAGAAAATATTAGACAAACCCATATTGAGAGACTACAAAAGGACATTAGGGGGGAGAAATACTGGAAAAAGGTGTGTTGATTAGTTAATAGTATTATATCAATGTTAATTTCCTGGTTTCAATAATTGCACTATGGTTACATAGGATGTTAACATTCAAGGAAGCTAGATGAAGGGTATATACTATTTTTACAACTTTCCTGTATGTTTAAATTATTTCAAAAAAAAATTTAAAAGCAGACTCATCATAGTATGACAACTTCAAGAGATTATTTAGGACAAAGATGAGAGTACAATGTCCTTAGCTCTTTAAAGATAATATGCTTATAGCATTTGACACTACCTTAGATATCACCTGATACTATCACTCATCCAATGAAGGATTCTTTTATGTCATGCCCTTAAAATACAGTCTCCCAACCATTGCCTCAATATGTCCAATGAGAGTAAATTTACTGTCAAAATGCAACCCAATCCATTACACCACAATTCTAATTAACTCAAAAGTTCTTTCTCATTCTGAGCCAAATTTGCCTGTCAGACATATACCTGAGAATATAATTCTGAAGCAGAGGTTTCTGACCAGGGATTCTCAAAGATGGGAATATACTAGTATATACCCAGGTACAGTCAATATGACAAAATGTCCAATTTATTTACATTGACTAAAATTACATCTTGTCAACATGAAATAAACCACCCTAAGTTATTTATGTAGATGCTTTGCTATAATGCTGTCCCAGAGCCTAATACAATACCTGGTATATATTAGGTACCCCAGAAATGTTTATGATTCAAAAAATGAGACACTGCCCTAACCGGTTTGGCTCAGTGGATAGAGCGTCAGCCTGCGGACTCAAGGGTCCCAGGTTTGATTCCGGTCAAGGGCATTACCTTGGTTGCGGGCACATCCCCAGTAGGGAGTGTGCAGGAGGCAGCTGATCGACATTTCTCTCTCATCGATGTTTCTAACTCTCTATCCTCTCCCTTCCTCTCTGTAAAAAATCAATAAAATATATTTTTTAAATGAGACACAAGTCAAAGAGTCATATAATGAGTTCCCCCACCAACATCTATACACACACAAATAACAAATGATTGAGATAAATTCTATTAAAATTTTTCAATGCACAAGAAGTAACAGAACATAGCCCAATTCTGAAAAAAGATAGCTGCCTGACTACCCAGAGTAGATGCCTCTTCTGCACAGAGATAATCTTTATTTATTCAACATACATTTAATACCTACTCTGTGTCTAGCTTAGTAAAAAGCCCAGGAAATACAAGGACAAGCAAGACATTTCTTCAGAATGGCAAGGTTTACATACTAGTTGAAGGGAATTACTCTATATTTTAAATATCTTAATACATTATATTTATACTAGAGGCCCAATCACGAAATTCTGCAAGAGTAGGTCTTCCTTCCCCCAGCTGCCAGCACTGGCTTCTCTCTGGCACCCGGGACCCGGGCTTCCCTCCGGCTGCGGCTTCGTCCAGAATGACGTCCAGTCTAATTATCATATTACCCTTTTATTATTACAGATAAGTAAATACATAAATATATATACAGATGCTCCTTGACTTACAATGGAGTCACAATCCAATAAACACACTGTAAGTCAAAAATGCATTTAATATACCTAACCTACTGAACACAACTTCGCTTAGCCTTAAACTTACTCAGAACTCTCATATTAGTCTACAGTTGGGTAAAATCACCTAACACAATGCATACACTATAGAGTATCAGTTGCTTCCTCTCGTGATCATGTGGCTGATTGGGAGCTGCGGCTTGCTCTACCAATGTTCAGCATCACACGAATATTAAACCACATATCACTAGCCCAGGAAAAGATGAAAATTCAAAACTGAAGTATGGTTTCTACTGAATGCATATGGCTTTTATACCATTGTAAAGTCGAAAAATCCTAAGTCAAATCATTGTAAGTTGAGGACCGTCTGTACTAGTAATTTATATCAAAAATAATTTTAACTGCATCAAATAAAGTTAATGGCTACAGAAGAAATCCGTATAAATTGGTAAGAAAATAAATAAATAAATAAATAAATAAATAGGTAAGAAAAATAAATTCCCAGTAAATAAATGGAGAAATTATATAAGCATACAATTTTTCCAATTCACAATACAACTGATAAAGAAAAAAATGTTTAAATTAACCCTGTTAGGTAGACAAATAAATGCAAAGCAAAACAAGGTAATATTTCCTAACCACTTAATTTAAAAAAAATTTTAAATACCTAATTTAAGGGAGATAATAATGAAAAACTAATTATATATATATTGCTAGTGGCAGCATAAATTAAACTGCTTTTGGAGAAGAAAAGGTTCACAGCCTTTGACCAAGGGTATACCCGCCTAGGAATTTATCTTTAATAATTAAAAATAAGAAAAACCATGTATCAAGAAAATTATAACTGCATTAAAGCCTATAATGGCAAAAATTTTTGGAAATACTTTTAATATTAAACAAAAGGTAAGTAAATAGAATGACATGTAGCAATTAAAAATGTAACTATGAACTCTACCCAACAATATGAATAATGTCTGCTCTAATAAATGAAAAGGTACCAGAACATAAAATTCTGTGGATATTTGTTAATGTACCTAAGGAAAAAATTAGTACAAGAACCAGCAGATGTTTTCAGGTTTGAGGTCATGAGTGATTTTTATTTCCTTTATTACTAAATTAGTTTCATGGTTAACAAAATCAGGAGGAAAAAACTTTCAAGGAGTGTCCACAGTAAACTACATCATAATAAATCATGTGTCAATAGTAAATTAAAGCCTCAAATAATTCTTTGGATTTTATGTTCATAAAAAGAAAAAACAAACAAAGAAAGAAACATTCTTCCTCTCCCCCCCCCCCACAAAAAAAAGCATCTATGAAAAGAAAACTGAAGAAAAGTTAACTCTGAGATGAATATCTGGAAACACTCCCAACAGTAAAAATCATCAGACTGTAGCATGGTATCCTAGGCTAAGTTCCACTGTTGGGGTATTTAGAAGGAACGCCCTAGACACCATACTGCAGGAATCAGTCCTGAGCTGGCACCACAGAGACCCAGGAGTGGTCTCATGAGGTTTTTTTCCATCACACAATTTGCTTGGCTAATCTATAAATACATGACATTTGCACATAAACACTAAGGTTTTCATACCAACCAAAGGAACAACAAACCTTACCTGGAAAATGCCAGACAGAGCCCTGCCCCACTGTCCCTGTGTAGGAGACAAAGGTACCAACCGGCTGCATACTGGAACCCACTGGGAGATGCTAATTGGAATCTGGTTCCTCTAAAGAAAGAAAAAAAAAATCCGTCAAAAATCTCTATCAGACTCCACATGTAGAAGGCAAGGAGCATATATAAATTTAGAAATTCTGTCAGAACAGGGCACATGAAAGGAGAACATCCAAAATAGAACCAGGATCAAGCCTCCCCATGCTTATCACTTCTGCCTCCTCCCACTTTGTTGGGGGTGTCCAATCTGAGCTTTCAAAAAACTGATTACATACTGGAAGGATTTGAGCAAATCAGTAAATATATTAACAATGAAGGGTCAAGTTTCTATCAGAGAAAGAAGCTGACAAGTATGAAAAGGCAGAAGGGTAGAAAAAACCCTGTGTATTGGGCTGGAATTAAAGTAATTAGTATGTGTTTTATATATATATATATAGATAAGTAGATACAAAGATACGTGTGTGTGTGTGTGTGTGTGTATATATACATACACACATATATATTTCCTACCCCTGTCCTGATCGGGCCTGGAAGCAATGATGGACTGGTAGTAGTGACAGCCTGGTAGCAATGACCACATACATGTAGCATCCAGACTTGGTTTCTAAATAGCAATATTCAATAAAATGAACCAGTCTTCTCTGAAGAAGAGTTGACTCCTGAATAGGATCAATGCTCCTGAAAGCCTTATTCAGAAAGAATGACATTATTTGATATTTGATCTGTCTAGTAGTTCCTTGGAAGACTCCACCTGCAAGGCTGTCTTGGAACTCACCCAGTGTGAAAAACACTTTCTCCAGAGCATTGACTGAAAACAAATAAAGGCAGTTTAACTTTGTGGCTGCCTGAAGCAGTGGATAATACTGGGGGAAACAATAAGTTAAACATAAAGCTTAAAAGGAAAAGCAGGGGCCCTGGCCCGTGTGCCCAATGGCTAGAGCATCGACCTGCGCACCAAAGGGTCATGGGTTTGATTCTCGGTCAACAGCATGTTGGGGCCCTAGCCGGTTTGGCTCAGTGGATAGAGCATCGGTCTGCAGACCAAAGGGTCCGGGTTCAATTCCAGTCAAGGGCATGTATCTTGGTTGCAGGCTCCTCCCTGGCCAGGGCGCTGGTCAGGGCGTGTACAGAAGGCAATCAATTGATATGTCTCTCTCACATCAATGCTTCTCTCTGTCTTTCCCTCTCTCTTCCACTCTTTATAAAAGGTCAATAGAAAAATATCCTTAGGTGAGGATTTTTTTAAAAAGAGCATGTTGGGGGCATAGGAGGCAATCAATTGATATGTCTCACATCAATGTTTCTCTCCCCTCCCCCCGCTCTAAAATTCAAAGGAAAAAAATACCCTTGAGTGAGGATTAACAACAAAAAACAAAAAAGGAAAGCAGCGGAATGAAATGTTCACAGGGACTTTGAAAAGCTCTGACATATTCCTGGGAATTTGAAGGCCATGCCCACACCCAGAGCTGTGCACATAAACACAAAAGACCTGAGAATGCCCTAAGCTCTCACCTCTGATGGCCTTTGAGGCTCTGAACAAGCAGGAAGTGAAGATTAAGGCAGAATGTTGAAGGCCCCAACATGTACATGGAGCCCCTCAACAAAAACTGGGAGACTTACTGGTCCCAGGCATTTAAGGAACTCTCCAGCCACACATTATCTGACCACCAAGCTAACTGAGCAGAGAGCACACAACAAATATTAAGTCAGAAAAGTCACCAAACAGAAATACAATAATAAATTTTGGGAAAGGAAAGAACTGATTTCCACATTATTTGAAATTACCAGTTTTCAACAAAAAAATTTATGAAACACATAAAGAAATAAAATCCACACACAAAAAAGAAATCCATACACAGGGAGAAAAATCAATAGAAACTGTCCCTGAGGAAGCCCAGACATTAGACAAACTAGACAAAGATTTTGAACCAGCTATTTTTTTTTAATATATTTTTATTGATTTCAGAGAGGAAGGGAGAGGGAGAGATAGACACATCAACGATGAGAGAGAATCATTGATTGGCTGCCTCCTGCATGCCCCCACGGGGGATCAAGCCCGCAACCCTGGGCATGTGCCCTTGACCAGAATCAAACCCTGACCCTCTATCCATTGAGCCAAACAGGCCAGGGCTGAACCAGCTATTTTAAATATTTAAGAACTAAAGGAAACCATATCTAAAGAACTATAGCAAAATATGAAAATGACAGAGAATATCAATAAAGAGAGAAACTAAAAATAAAAATTCTGGCCCAGCTGGAATGGCTCAGTTGGTTGAGCATAATCCCGTGCATCAAAAGGTTGCTGGCTTGATCCCAGTCAGGGCACATACCTGGGTTGTGGATTTGATCCCTAATCAGGGAGCAGACGGAAGGCAACTGATCAATGTTTCTCTCTCACATCTCTTCCTCCCCTTCCTCTCTCTAAGTATGTCCTCAGATGAGGAATAATAATAATAATAATAATAAATAAAATAAAATAAAAATTCTGGAGTTGAAAAGAACAATAAATAAACATTCACTAGAGGGGTGCAACAGATTTGAGCAGAAGAATCAGTGAGCTTGAAGACAAGGTCAATTGAGATTATCCAACCTAAAGAACAGAAAGAAAAAATAATAAAGAAAATTTAACAGAACGTCAGAGATCTTTGGGACATCACCAAACATTACCAACATATGCATAACTGGGAGTCTCAAAAGGAGAAGAGAGAAATAAATGAAGAGAAAAAAATATTTAAAGAAATACTGGCAGAAAACATCCCAAATTTGATTTAAAAAATCAATCTATAAACCTAAGAAACTCAACTAACTCCAAGTAGGATAAACTCAAAAGATCCACAAATAGACATATCATAATCAAGTTGCTGAAAGACAATAAAAAGATAGAATCTTAAAAGCAGCAAGAGAAGCGACTCATCATTTACAAGAGATCCTCAATAACATTAACAGCTAATTTCTCCTCAGAAATTATGAGCCCAAAAGGCAGTGGGATAAAATGTTCAAAATGCTGGGGGCAGGAGCGGGGGAGGGGGAATGACTGTCAAACAAGAATTCTCTACCTAGCAAAGCTATTATTCAAAAGTGAAGGAAATATTAAGACCATAGATAAACAAAAACTGAGGGAATCTGTCAATAACAGACCTGCCCTACAACAAATACTAAAGGGAGATCTGCAGGCTAAAATAACACCTTGTACACTACAGTAACTTAAATCCACATGAAGAAGTAAAGTGCACTGGTAATGGTAACTATTTAAATAAATAAAAAATACAGTATAAATGTATTTTTTTTACTTTTTTATTGAATTTACTGGGTGACATCAGTTAATCAAATTACATGTTTTCAGGTGTACAATTCTATAATACATCATCTGTATATTGTATTATGTGTTCATCACCCCAAGTCGTCTCCTTCCATCACCATTTACTCCCTTATGCCCTCTCCTACCACCCCCACCCCTTTCCTTCTAGTAATCACCACACTGTTGTCTGTGTCTGGGTTTGTTTGTTTTTGCTTAATCCCCTCACCTTTTTCACCCACTCCCACAACTCCCATTCCCTCTGACAGCTATCGGGCTGTTCTCTATCTATGAGTCTATTTCTACTTCATTTATTTTGTTCATTAGATTCCACATATAAGTGAAATCATATGGTACTTGACTTCCTCTGACTGGCTTATTTCACTTATTATAATGCTCTAAATGTATTTTTTGCTTATAGTTATTTTTAATTTAAAAGAATTGAATAAAGCAAGAACTATAAATCTATGTTGATGGGCACACAATCTATAAAGATGTAATTTGAATGACAATAATGGCACAAAAGAGGAAGGAAGGGACAAAGCAATATATAATCAAAGTTTTTATATATACTATTATTGAAATCAAGTTAGTAATAATCCAAACTAGATTGTTATGAATTAAGATGTTAATTATAATCCCCAGGGCATACACTAAGAAAATAACATAAAAAATAGTAAAACTTTATACCATATACAAAAATTAACTCAAAATAGGTCAAAAACTGTTTTTTAAATAATGTTATTGATTTTTTAGAGATAGGAAGGGGGAAGACAGAAACAGTGATATGAGAGTGCAACATAAATCAGCTGCCTCCTACACACCCATACTAGGGATCAAGCCCGCAACTGGGCATGTGCCCGGACCAGGAATGGAACCAGCAATCTTTCTGTGCCCAGGATGATGCCCAACCAAATGAGTCACACCGGCCAGGCTAAAGACCTAAATTAACACCTAAAACTATGAAACTTTTAGTAGAAAATATAAGGGAAAGCTTCATGATATTGGATTTGACAATGATTTCTTGGATATAACACCAAAAGCATAGGCAACAAAAGAAAAAAGAGTTGAATTTCATCAAAATTAAAAACTTTTGTACATCAAAGAATACTACCAACAAAGTGAAAAGGCATGGGAGAAAATATTTCCAAATCATATATCTGATAAGGGATTCATATCCAGAATATGTTAAGAACTCCTACAACTCAACAACAATAATAAAAAAAATACTCAATTAAAAAATGGGCAAAGGACTTGAATAAACATTTCTCTGAAGATATAATTTTAAAGGCCAACAAGCATTTAAAATATGCTTAATGTCACTAATCCTATATAATAAAAGGTTAATATGCAAATTGACCGAACGGCAGAATGACCAGTCACTATGACTCGCACTGACCACCAGGGGGGTGGCAGACGCTCAACACAGGAACTGCCCCCTCGTGGTCAGTGTGCTGCCACAGGGGGAGCACCGCTCAGCCAGAAGCTGGGCTCATGGCTGGTGAGCGCAGCAGTGGTGGCAGGAGCCTCTCCCATCTCTGCAGAAGCGCTAAGGATGTCTGACTGCCGGCTTATACCCGAACATCCCCCGAGGGCTCCCAGATTGCAAGAGGGTGCAAGCTGGGCTGAGGAAGCCCCACCCCTGAGAGCACAAATTTTGCACACCAGGCCTCTAATCATTAGAGAAAAGCAAATCAAAATTACAATGAGATATCACCTCACACCCATTAAGATGGCCACTATGAAAATAAAATCAACAAGTATCGGTGAAGACATGGAGAAATTGGAATTCTGTGTTTTGCTGGTAGGATATAAAATGGTTCAGCTGCTGTGAAAAATTAAATGGTAATTCCTCAAAAAATTAAACATAGACTTACCTTACACTCCAATAATTCCACTTCTTAGTTTAGAACCAAAAGAAGTGAAAACAGGGACTCAAACAGATATTTGTATACTCATGTTCATGGTAACACTATTTCACAATAGTCAGAAGATGGAATATCCCAGGTGTCCATTGACAGATGAATGAATAAACATAAAGTGATATATACTAGTATACACAATGGAATAGTATTCAGCCTTAAAAAGGAAGGACATTCTGACACGGCACAACATGGATAAGCCTTGAGGGCATTTGCTAAGTGAAATAATCCAGTCACAAAAGGACAAATTCTGTATGATTCCATTTATCTGAGGTACCTAGAATAGTCAAAATCTTAAAGACAGAAAGTAGAATGGTGATGAGTACAGAGTTTCAGTTTTGTAAGATGAAAACAGTGGATGTTGGTGGTAATAGTAGCACAACAATGTGAATGTATTTAATGCCCTCAACTGAATACTCAAAAATGGTTAAAATGGTACATTTACATTATGTATATTTTACTAAAATTTTTTTTAAAGTACAGAGTGCCTTTCTGTAATTTCTACTCGTCAACGAAAAGCAAAAATGATCACCAATGCCCAGGACAGCTCATTTATATATATAAACGCCTAAGCGACCATCCGACAGGTAGTTATGATGTGCAATGACCACCAGAGGGCAGACACTCGACACAGGAGCTGACAAGCTGTGGTAACTTGGCAGCTGCAGTTCTCGGGTAACGCACCCAGAACCAGAGAGGAGGGAGCCCATTTCCGGGGTGCAGTGCGTCACCCAAGAACCGCCCTCTAGCTATCTGGGACCTCTCGGGGGATGTTGGAGAGACGGTTTCAGCCCGATCCCCACAGGCCAAGCCAAGGGACCCCACTGGTGCACGAATCCATGCACCAGGCCTCTAGTAAAACTATAAGCAAGTCCCATTGCACTACTCAAAAGGCCAGTTCCCCTTCTGGAGCTACTCAGCAATAGCGGTGTTTTAGTTTCCTCCTCCTTCCCAAACCCATCATTGGAGAGGGAATAAAACTGACCAATAAGTCTGAAAGAAGAAAAAATAAAGGAAGACTAATGAGAATGTTTCAGGAACACTACCTCTCTGTGGATCAATTTTCTTATCAGTAAAATGGGAAAAATAATAGTGCTTACCTTTTCAAAGGGCTGTTGTAAAAATTAAGTTCACATATATAAAGTATGTAAGAGCACGAATTACATACTTCGCACATGGTAAGTGCCCTATAAATGTTAGCTGTCAATATTATTGCCCAGGAAATCTCAACAACATCTTGCTTCAACTATAACCTTTATCTCAGCACTGTCTCGCTCTCTCTCATGAACACCAACTCTCCAACTGCTAAAAAAGAAAAAAATATATCTATCTCCAGCTGGATCTTCTCAGTGGACACTACTATTAACTCAGTTATCAAAGGCTGACCTGGGACTCACTGTTAAGACTCCTCCTTCTCCCTCACCCTCCATATCTAACCTCTCATCAAGCCCTATATACTCTCTTTCCTATTGAAACCATCCCTTCCTCTTTAACCACACTGCTCCTCCCCCTTACTATAGGTTTTTATCACTTCTTCCAGGATTACTTAAGTACCTTCTGATTGACTTTGGGGGTCTCTAATTTCAGCTCTCTCTGATCCATCCACAACTACTACAGGGATCTACTAATATTTTTTAAAAAAATCTAGCCCTAGCCAGTTTTGCTCAGTGGATAGAGCAGCCCTCGGACTGAAGGGTCCCAGGTTCGATTCCAGTCAAGGGTATGTGCCTCGGTTGCAGGCTCAATCCCTGGCCCTGGTTGGGTGCATGCAGAAGATAACCAATTGATTTGTGTCTCTCACATCGATGTTTCTGTCTCTCTTACTCTGTTCCACTCTCTCTAAAAATCAATGGAAAAATATCCTCGGGTGAGGATTAACAAACAAACCAAAAAAAATCTAATAGTGGGTATGTGAGTGTTTACTATGTTGACTATTAAAAAAAATTTTTTTATACTTTCAAAATAAAAATTTTTAATTTAGAAAAGCATTTAAATATCACTGGTCCCATTTGATTCTCTAATCAACCCTATCAAATTTACTGTTAAAAAAATCTGAGACTCAGAGAAGTTAGGTGACTTGCTCAAAGTCACACCCACAGAAGTAACAGAGCTAAGCTTATAACCAAGGCCCTTCAGACTCCTAAACATGTGCACTTTCCTGTATCTGTGAGTTCCTCACATGCCTAACCCAAATACCTCTTCAGAGTAGGTGATCCATAAATATCTGCTACTTTCATGTTTACTGACACTTTCAACCTGTCCTACAGGAGTTTCCACTGCTTTGTCACACATCCTATATAATAATAAATATAATAAAAGGGTAATATGCAAATAGACCAAACAGCAGAACAACCGGTCGCTATGATGTGCACTGACCACCAGGGGGCAGACACTCAATGCAGGAGCTGCCCCCTGGTGGTCAGTGTGCTCCCACAGGGGGAGTGCCACTCAGCCAGAAGCCGGGCTCACAGCTGGCAAGCGCAGCGGTAGTGGCGGAAGCCTCTCCTGCCTCTGTGGCAGCGCTAAGGATGTCTGACTGCCAGCTTAGGCCTGCTCCCCCTGGAGTTGGACATCCCCCGAGGGCTCCTGGACTGCAAGAGGGCACAGGCCAGGATGAGGGACACCCTCCCCTGAGTGCACAAATTTCATGCACTGGGCCTCTAGTTACATTATAACACCAGGCCGGCGGGGAGGAGGGGCCCCAGTGGTTGGCCAGCTGGCCCCGCTCCCGATTGGGGTGGGGGGGCCAAACGGAGGTGGGGCCGACCGAGGGGAGGGGCCGCAGGCGTTTGGCCGGCCGGCCCCACCCTAGATCGGGATGTTGGGGGCCAGTGGGGGGCGGGGCCCAAGCTGGCTGGGGAAAGGGGCCACGGGCAGTTGGCAGCCAGCCCCTCCCCCAATCAGGGTATTGAGGGCCAATCGGGGCCCGGATCAGCTGGTTGGCTGCTGCAGTGTGCATCATAGCCACCTATCGTGCTGGTCGTCCTGCCGTTCCTGTCGCTGGGCTTTTATATATATAGATGTTTAAAGGACTTCAAAGATTCACTGTATAAAGTAAAAGTGACTTTCCTTATCTAAACTTACTTTTCCCCTAAAAAGATTACTAGAAAGGATAAATGGGGGTGGGGGTAGGACAGATCCAATTAATAGAATCCATTCAGAGAGGCAGATTCTATGGATGCTACCATCTAAGAAGAAATGAACCTGAAACAGTCCACATGCTCAGGAATAAAAATATTTAAGATAGCTGGGGCATCCGCTAACTTCCAAAACAAACCAAGGGGTTCATTTCAGGTATACAGCCCAATAAGCTTTTCATCTCTTCCCCCAAGTATCCATCTTAAAAACTAAATAACTTGGGCCCTAGCTGGTTTGGCTCAGTGGATAGAGTGTCAGCCTGTGGACTGAAGGGTCCCAGGTTCAATTCCAGTCAAGGGCACATACCCAGGTTGTGGGCTCGATCCCCAGTAGGGGGTGTGCAGGAGGCAGCCGATCAATGATTCTCTCTCACCATTGATGTTTCTATCTCTGTCCCTCTCTGAAATCAATAAAAACATATTAAAAAAGTAAAACACACACACACACTTTCCTCAGCAGTCCTGATTTCAATCAATTCTTGCTCTTGCATCAACAATTACTCTGCCAAGTGAATCTTTCTGTAGGTTATAAAAGCTATCCTTCAAACAAATATATATATACTGAGCAGCAATCGTGGGCACTGCACTTTGCTAGACTGAGAAGAAATATAAGTAAAACTGCAGTCCTTGTCAGCCATATAGTAAAAGATTAGAAAGTGTAAAATGGCAACTCAAAAGACAACCAGAGGCAAGAATAGACAGTCTCAGCTATGAAACACCGATGTCCTTGACCCAGGTTTTGAAAGACTTGCTAAAATTACACTCTCCCATCCCTCCATGGTTAGCAGCTAAGCTCTGTATCCTCCTAACCCTTTCCTGCGGCCACTTTCTCTCTCCTTTAGTTCCTGGAGGTCGCAGTATGCTAGAAGGATCCGGACTGAATCACAAGAAGGGCAGGAGCTTCCCACAAGGGTGCTAGTTAGTCTAGCAGTCCTTCCCTACCTCATTCTTCATTCATTCATTCATTCATTCATTCAACAAACGTTTATCGGACACCTATGATATGCCAGACACTGTACGAGGCCAAGTGAAAACGGCAGCTAGGACCTCGGTTTTCGTGCAGCTTTCAACCTGACCATCTGTCACAGTATCCCACGTAACGATCGTTCAGAATGGACCGACTGCTCTCTGAAACCAACCCGGAAACCTCGGGGTCCCAAAGGGCCGCCGATGAGCGTCCTCGTTTCCCACGTCAGGCTCCGGAGGTCTGAGAGGGACCTGCCCGGCGTCACACGGTACCTCGGCGACAGAACAGGGACCGGATAGAACCCCGTCTCGCGGAACTCGCATCAGTGCCCCACGTGCCGCCTCTCCCTGAGGGGAAGCGGTCGCAGGCGGCGACTGAGGAAAACCAAACCGCATCGAATTCAGATCCGATGTCACTCTCCCTCTCCTCCCAAGGGGGGAAAACCACGGCCAAAAACGTTAGAGGGAGGCGGGAAGCTGCCTCAGTTTCCCCGCAGAGAGGCGGCCGCACAGACTCCCCCTGTGCACTTCCTTCCAGCTTCTCCCACCCCGTCCTCTCCGACTCCAACCCGGGCCCGCGGACAACCGCACGAAATTATTCCTTCACTCACAAGGACTCGCACCAGCAACGCCATGTTTCCTCAACAACCATTTCCGGGTGAAGGGTGAGCTTCCGGAGTCCCGGCTGCCGCTACGCCTTCCCTGGGTCGTCCTCTACGGGGTCGTCCCCTACCCGCGTCCCCGAGCCAGCGGGCGCCTGGCAACGGCGGCGCAGGCGCACAAAGGCCGCTGCCAGGATGCGCGCGCTTCCCTCGGTGCGCGGAACCCGGTGAGCAGGGCTGTCGGCCGGGACCGCGCCGGGACCCGCCTCCCTCTCGCTCGTCCACGCCCGACGCTCACGGAGGCTGAAGTCCTCTGCAACGCCGGCCTTCCCTGACCTCTGGCTTCGGGATTTGCATAGCTCTCTCCTTAACCCCGACCTCAACCAGCCTCACTACTCAGCGCCCTCTTATCAGAACCCCTCCTTCCCAGGCTTGACTCCCGAGAAGATCCCCCCCGCTTTTCACTGGGGTTAAAAGACCAGGATTTGGGGAGCTCCCTTAAAAGAAGGTGATGGTATTGTCAAGAAAGAGGTTTGAGTGATAGGCCAGGACATCTATATAGTGAAGAATAGAAAGAGAGGAAGAGCTTCTTAGGAAAGAAGAAGGGGCAAATGAGTAAAAGAAAATGTAATGAGCAAAACTGAGAGTTTAAAGGATAAGAAAATCTTGATCAGACAGTGATATTTTTTAATTTAAGGTTTTAGGGTTAGAACTGTTGGGAATGATGACCAAGTGCAGGGGTGACTATGGGAGAACGTGGCTGAAAGGAAGTGGAGGTGAAGATCTCTGGACTGGAGGCCTTCAAAGAACCGAGAGCTCATGACTTAGGATGCGTCATTTACTGAGACATTTAGGTTCCCGAGGATGGTGGATAAATTAGGAATGAAGAGGCCTGACACCAAAGCCTCCACCACCAGGGCTCATGAGCTCCTTAACACTCAGCCTGAAGCCCCAGCAAGTTCCATGGTTCTCTCAAAGCTCCCTCTCCCTCGCTACATTTCCTCTCTCCCTTTACACTGTCTCTACCCCCTCAGAATTTTCATACTTCCTTAGAGGCACCACACTGAAATTCAGTCATTCATTAAAAATATATATATTTGCTGAGCACTTACCATGATTCAGGCTCAGATCTAGATGCCAAAGACACAGTAGAAAAGTTCCAGTAAAAGGAGACAAACAATAGACAAATAAATATCTGATGCCGGGTATTGGTAAATGCTAAGCGTGATAAGAATAAAAAGTGAGAAGGCGAGGTGCTATTTTAAATAAGATGATCAGGCAAAACCTCACTGGATTTGATCAGAAGTATGAATGAAATGAGAATCTGGCCCATGTCAATGAGAGAGTGACCCATGTCAATTTCTTGGAAAAGAGCATCCTTGGCAGATAGAACAAGTACCAAGGCCCCAACATGGAGAATGCTTGGTCTTCCCAGGAAGAGCAAGGAGGTTATTATGGTTTGAGTCAAATGACTAAGAAAGAGTATGGTAGGAGATGAAGTTGACAAGGTGGCCCTAGAGGCCAGATCTGGGAGACCTTGTAGGCCATGGTAAAGACTTTGGCTTCTGTGTGTACTAGTATGGGTACAGAAAATTACTGGAAGCGTATACAAGAAACAGTAATGGTGTTAATAGTTGTTGATTCTGAGGAAGAGGTTTGGGAGACAAGAGGTTAGAAATGGAAGGTAGACATTTTTTTTAATATAATTGATTTTTTACAGAGAGGAAGGGAGAGGGATAGAGAGTTAGAAACATCGATGAGAGAGAAACATTGATCAGCTGCCCCCCGCACACTCCCCACCGGGGTTGTGTCCGCAACCAAGGTACATGCCCTTGACCGGAATCAAACCTGGGACCCTTGAGTCGGCAGGCCAACGCTCTATCCACTGAGCCAAACCGGTTAGGGTGGAAGGTAGACATTTTTTACTATATATCCTTTTGTCTTATTTAAAGTTTGTACCATATCTATATAATTACCTTTAAAATTGAAATAAGAAATACCCATATCATTCTCAAAATCTAATTCTGGGGGAAAAAAGTTTATTCATTGGTTTTATGGAAAATACAAAGAAGTAGAACTTGGTCCTTGCCTTCAAGAATATTAGAGTAGTAGATGTATAATACATAATCACAATTTTTTTAAAAAAATTCAAAAGAATTGAGTTGAACTCCTATCTCACAACATATGGTAAATTAACTCAAAATGGGACAGAGGCCTAAATGTAATAGCTAAACTATAAAATTTTTAAAAGAATACATAAGAGTAAATCGTCATGACCCTGCGTTAGGCAAAGCCTTCTTAGATACAATAGCAAAAGCACAGATAACAAAAGAAAAATAAATTAGACTACATAAACATGTAAACTTTTGTATTGTAAAAGATACCATCAAGAAAGTAAAAACGTGGAATAGGAGAAAATATTTGCAAGTCATGTATCTGATAAAGGACTTGTATCTGGACTATATACAGAACTCTACAAGTTAATAATAAAACAATAAACACCTACCCTGACTGCTGTGGCTCAGTTGGTTTAGCATCGACCTGTGCACTGAAAGGTTGCCAATTCGATTTCCAGTCAGGACATGTGCCTGGGTTGGAGGCTTAATCCTTAGTAGGGGGTATGCAGGAGGCAGTCAATCTATGTTACACTCTCACATGGATGTTTCTCTCTCCCTCTCCCTTCACCTCTCTAAAAATAAAAGCATTTTTAAAAATAAAATAAACACCCAATTAAAATGGACAAAGCATTTGATTAACCATTTCTCCAAAGAAGACATATGAATGGCCATTAAGTTAATGAAAAGATGATTAGCATCATTAGTCATTAGGGAAATACACACACAAACACACACACAATGAGATATCACTTCACACACCCTCTAGATGGCAGACATATAATACAAAGTGCTGGCAGGATATAAAAAAACTGGATCCCTCATACATTACTGATGCGAGTGTAAAGTGGTACAGCTGCTTTGGAAAATAGTCTGGCTTTTCCTTAAAATTATAAACATAGAATTACTATATGACCCAGTGACTCCATTCTTATGTGTACATTCAAGATAAATTTAGACATGTTTATACAAAAACTTGTATATTAATGTTCACAGCTAAAAAGTGGAAACAAATGTCCATTGACTGATGAATGGCTAAATAAAATGTGGTACATCCAGAAAATGGTTCATTATACAGCAATAAAAGGGAATAAACGGATACATGCTATAACGTGGATGACCCTCAAAAACTTTATGCTATGTGAAAGAAGTCAATCACAAGAGATTGCATATTGTATAAGTACAATTCCATTTCTATGAAGTGTCCAGCTGTCTATTCCTGGACCTCATCACCAGAATTATAATTCTGAAATTTTAAATTTATGTCATTCTGTGTTCTCATCATCCTATTATTTCAGCTTTTATCCATTACTCCTACTACACCTGTCACTCTACCTTGTTGAGACCTCCAGGGTTTTAATCTCCTCTTTATCGTCTGTCAACCCTCTCCTCTCTTTACTACCTCTCCTTTCTAGCTCAGACTATGTGGTCTGTCATTTTAATTATTTTCTTGCCAATATTAAGTCCTTTGCTCAAATGTTTTTCTATCCTGTCCACCTGGAAAGACCCCAACCTTGTAATTGTCCATTTAATCTACCCCCTACATCTAGATTATTGAGTACTATTGGAGAAAATCATGCAAGAGGCCTATTGGTACCCCCCAAATATGGCTACCAACTTCTGTTGTACTCAACCCTGCCCCCCCTTCTCCAATACTACTATTTATAACTGTATTAGATTCCTAGGGCTGACATGACAAGATAAAACAAAAATCAAGTGGCTTAAAACCATAAAAATGTATTGTTTTGAAGTTCTGGAGGCTAAAAGTCCAAAATCAAGGGTTTGGCAGGACCATGCTCTACCGAAGGCTCTAGAGGAGGATCATTTCTTGCCTCTTTCTAGCTTCTGGCAGTTGCCAGCAATCCTTATGTTTCTTGCTTTACAGCTTTATCATTCTGTTTTCTGCCTCTCTCATCACATGGCCTTCTCCCTCTGTGCCATTCTCTATGTTTCTTGTCCTCTTATAAGGAATCCAGTCATACTGGCTTAGGCCCACTAATGACTTTATATTGACTTGATTACATCTGCAGAGACCCTTTCTACTGTCTCTGAACAGATGGCCTCACCTCCTACTTCACTGAGAAAATAGAAGTTATAAGCCATCAGAAGGAAACTCAACTTCCAACCATTAAATCAAGTACCTGATTTTATTGTATGCATGCATTCTTTCTTCTTTTTATCATTTCATGGAAGAATTGCTGCTTTTCCTATTTAAAGCTAATCTCTAAAGAGTTTTTCTGGTCAGGTCACAAATAAGAAGCAACCAATGAATGCACAGGTGGGTGGAGCAACAAGTCGATGTTTCTTTTTCTCTCCCGTCCCCCCTCTCTCTAAAATCAATAAATAAAAGAATTTTTCAAACTTGATGTCCAAAGCTGACCTCATCATCTTCCTCTCAAAATCTATTTCTCTTTCCGTGTTCTCTTTTTTGTTGTTGTTGAATGGCACACTGTTTACCCAGTTGCCCAAGCAAAAAACCACAGGATTCACCCTTGACTTTGCTTCTCTCCCTTACTCTCCCCATCCCAACACTCTCCAAGTCCTGCTTAACTGAGCAGAAACACAGTTTCCTTAGGATTTAACACTACATGTCTAATAATGAAGCCCACACTTGTATTCACGTTTAGGCACCCAAATAATATTCAACTGATTTATAGCTACCTACAACACTCTTTCCCATCTGAAATTATGAAATCACATTTTTTTTCCACATCCTGTGATTGTAGGGTTGATTTCATGCATCCAGAGGTATAATTTGACTTTTTCTCTTGTTTTTTTTTTTCCATCTCCTTTGATTCGGTCTATCATAGACTTATCATCCTAGCATCCTTTGGGAATCTTTATTTTCTCTTCCAGTCATGCATGAAACCTGAGGACATGATCATTGCAAGAAAAGAGAATTCATGGAAAATGCTAGGTATAGTACCTGGCACATAATAAGCCCTTAATAAACATTAACAAGCCCTAACTGGTTTGGCTCAGCGGATAGAGCGTCGGCCTGTGGACTCAAGGGTCCCAGGTTCGATTCCGGTCAAGGGCATGTACCTTGGTTGCAGGCACATACCCAGTAGGGAGTGTGCAGGAGGCAGCTGATTGATGTTTCTCTTTCATAGATGTTTCTAACTATCCCTCTCCCCTCCTCTCTGTAAGAAATCAATAAAATATATTTTTTTTTTTAAATTTTTTTAAAAAATAAATAAAATAAACATTAACAATTGTGGTGGTTGTTATTATTTCAATACTCAGCACAGAGTCTGGACCAGAGTAGACCTTTAATAAATACTTACTGATTAGTGAATGAATGAACCAATCAATAAATCAAAGATTGATAGAATGAATACATCTCAAGCCCAGTAAACTTGATATTATTATCCCTCTTCTGCAGATAGGGAAACTGAGGCTCAGAGAGATTAAATAACTGAGCCCAAAGTCACTCAGCTGGAAATTGGTGAAACCAAGACTGGAACCTAGTTCCGACTGACTTCCAGGCATATGTGACTAATCCTCCTCTACTCTGCTTTCTCATATCTATACTCAGATTAGATATAACAACTAAGTTGTGGAGTCAGAGTGAAGGCTGAGAGGCTTCCCAAGGTTCTGTATTCCAAGCCTTAGAAAAGCTGATTCTCCTGCTTATGGCCCTGGAACACGGGATTGTGGAAGAGGCCAAGAGATGGCATCATAGCACTGGGAGCCCCACCTCTTGCCTTTCCTATGGGCCTCCCATTTTCTCTGCCTTCAGCTCTCTGCTTAGCTGTTTCTCCCAAGGAACTAACAATGTCGTGTGTCCCCAAGGGAATACGTTTAAGACAAGGATCCAAACCCCAGGTGAGTAATTCCACTGCTTGCCAGGACTGGGGTCAGTGGAGTCTGGGGCCCAGAACAAAAGCAAAAATGGTATAAAGAACACTGAGACCTGTAGGAGACCTGTAGTTACCTCCCTGGCTGTCAATTTCCTTTTCTGTCAAAATGGGGTAAGGGGGTGATATTCCTTGCCCCGTCTGCTTCATGGGACTGTTTGAGGCACATTAATAATAACAGCTAGCTGTAACCGGTTTGGCTCAATGGATAGAGCATCAGCCTGCGGACTGAAAGGTCCCAGGTTCGATTCCGGTCAAGGGCATGTACCTTGGTTGCGGGCACATCCCCAGTAGGGGGTGTGCAGGAGGCAACTGATCAATGTTTCTCTCCCACTGATGTTTCTAACTCTCTATCCCTCTCCCTTCCTCTCTGTAAAAAATCAATAAAATATAAAAAAAAAAAAGCCGAAACCGGTTTGGCTCAGTGGATAGAGCGTCGGCCTGCAGACTGAAAGGTCCCAGGTTCGATTCCGGTCAAGGGCATGTACCTGGGTTGCGGGCACATCCCCAGTAGGAGATGTGCAGGAGGCAGCTGATCGATGTTTCTCTCTCATCGATGTTTCTCTCTGTCTCTCTCCCTTCCTCTCTGTAAAAAATCAATAAAATATATTTAAAAAAAAATAAAAATAATAACAGCTAACATTACTGAGTGCCACCTCTGTGCCAGGTACTGTGTTGAGTGTCTTTCTTATCCTCACAGTTAGTCCTATGAAATAGGTAGACTATTTACCTCTTCCCCACCTTTTTCCCCCCCGCAAATGAGGAAACCAAGATTCATGGAATTAAGTTCCTTGCCCAAGTGCTCTAACTCTAAGTGACAGATCTGAAATTTGAAACTGGCTGCCTTTGAGCCCTTCAGTGCTGCAAGACCACAGCCTGGAGAATGTTTGTGAACTCTAAGGAATGATATAAGCCTTATACCTTTTTTGTACAAGAATGTACTGTATAAATATGCAGCTTGTTAAGATTGAGCCTGGAAGAAGGTGCCTGGTGGAGATAATTTTCCAAGGAGGCGGTTGAATAGATCAGATGGTTAGGATGGAAGGGCTGTTCCTACCCACCCTACAATTTTCTGGTTGGGAAAAGAGGGACAGTACACAGTCTGAGTGGCTCTTTTGTGAAAGAGAGTCCTGGGGCAGGTTGAGATGGGAGAGGAAGTTCCTTGTGTATCAAGCCAGAGCCACAACAGTCAGTTCAACACCCAGGCCTTCAGCAGAAGAGCATTGTGGCTGAGGTGATATGAAACTCTCTGACGGCGCGAAGGCAGGGAGCAGCTCCAGTTCTGTCAGACTTTCCAGGAAACTAGGGACACGCAGCCCAGAAAACAAGTGTGTGCAGGAGCCAGCCCCACCTGTGACCCCTTCGTCCCCTGCCTCTCTCTACCCTTGGGGTTTCAGCCACCCAGTTTCTACACTGCTCACTCTGTATGTACAGCCCGCTGCCTGGCTTCCCTGGCACCTCCCTTCCAGGCTCATTCTCTCTTCCACACACCAGAACTCTGTCTGCCGTGGCAGCTTCTTTGTTTACTTCCAGAGTTTGCAGGCCTGCCACTAGCCAAACACAACGAAGCCCAGCCAGGGAGGGCGAGGCTCCAAGCTCAGGCTGCCCCCTGCACAGGGCTCTTGCTTTAGGTCCTGACAACCCAGGTTTCAGGTCTAGAGAGAAGGGACACAAGATCTGCCCATAGCTGGGCAGGAATCCCCACTGTTGAAACAGCTTTGGCGAAGAGCCCTGGGAATCAAAGACTCGGCTGGAGAGAGGTAGGGAAAATGTTGAGGCCCCCTGGGTGGGAAACAGAGGCCTGGTTCTCCCTCTCTTCAGCCAGGCAGATTCTGGTCCTGAGCCCTTAGAATGAGGACTTGGGTGCCCACGTTGCCCTACCAGAGGGCTGTGCTCCCCTCCCAAGAGTTCATATGTCTCACGCCCCTCCCCAAAGATTCTAGTGGAGAAAGGGAAGTGGGCTTTTAGTCTGGGCAAAGCCCCAAGTAGGAAACATTGTCAGGATGTGTCTGGCATTGGACTGTCTGAGATTAGTAGGGAGGTTATTTATCTAATATGTAATTATGTGTTTATATCATGTATAATGTTAAGGGGAGGGGCTCTAGCTCTGTTTCTGGAGATGGGGTGAAGAGGTCGGAGGTGATAGGTGAGCAGTGCGTGTACTAAAGGTGCCAAGCAGGAGGCTAGCAGGGCCACAGACAAGTTCACGTGAGGAACAGTGATCAGTGTCAAAAAGGAGATGTCTCAATGGGAGAGGAGGGATCTCTAGCAGCCCAGGTTCCCCAGAGAGAACTAGAGGCCCCTTTAGATGGTGGTCAGTTCATTCTGTGAGTATGTGGGGGGGGTGGCGCGGAGCAGATACTAGTGATGTTTAGAGGAAATGAAATCCCCAATTTCCCTCACATTTAAGGAATTTCCCTCACATTTAGGGATCCATTTTAGAGACAATCAGTTTGACTAAGAATGCCGGAAAGAAAACCTAACTCTGTTGGCAGGCCACGGCGGAGCAGAGAGAGCTCCAGACCAACGGGCCTTTGGAAGGAACAGGAATGGGGTTAGAGGTAGCATTGGCCCCGCTCAGCCTGTACTCTCTGCCCCATTCTGCTTCAGTTTCCAGGACTGGAAGCAAGGACTGGGCCCTGGACACCGGGTGTATACGTGCGGCAACCCATCTCCCCTCCCTGGGCCAGTCATTCTTTGAGGGGTCACTGGGTCCCCTGGAGTAAATAAGAAGTTTGCCACAGCTTTAGGCACAGCTTTGCTTTTTATCTCATCAATGTACATTTTAATCTAACAGTCTAACAGCCCCACATTCCTCACCCCTGCCCAAGCCCTCTCCCCCTCTCCCCCGCCCCTGCCCAGTCAGCATCGCATCTGCATCAGGGGCAGAAAGTCACCAGGCACCATGTGATTCCAGGAGGGTGCAGCACCCGCGGCTGTCCCAAGAGGAGCACTCCCTGGAGAGTCCAGAGTCCAAGGAGGCCCAGGAAAGGAGAGGTTCGTGGGTTGAGTCTCATTGGAAAACCAGGTCTGCTGGGTCTCAGTCCCATTCAGATTCTGTCTCCCTGGGCATGTCCCTGCCAGTCAGAGCAGCAGAAGAGCAGAAATCCCAGACAGAGGGGCCTGTGGATCGAAAGGGGCCTGTAGCCCAAGTCCCACTCTGAGGGTGAGCGAGGCTGTTGGAATCCCCTTTCAGGCAGGCTGTAGAGATGCTCCTGGCTGCAGCTTCCCGACTGCTCTGTGACCCCACAAGTGCGAGGAGGGGCTCTTGAGACCAGCATCTTGGGGTTGCGCCACCAAGGAAGACAGAGGGCCAGTGCTGCTACCTGCAACCGCAAGACTCCACCACCATGTCCTCATACTGCTTATAGACCACGTTGTTGGCAGAGTCGATGAAGAGGATGCTGATGGGACTCAGCCGCGTGGGCACACAGCAGGTAGGTGGCGTGGACTCGGGGTCCATAGAGTTCATCAGGGTCTGGATGACTGCATGGTTCGTGGGCTCCAGGTGGGAGCGCAAGGGGAACTCACATAGCCCCTCACAGTGGAAGGCCTCATACTCAAGGGGTGCGATGATCCAGTCATCCCAGCCCATGTCCTTGAAATTGACATGCAGCGCCTTCCGACTGCAGCGGGCCTTGGGGTTCTTGCTGGGCCGCTTGCCCTGGCGTGTGGCCAGTGGAGCCCTCCGTTTTCGCCGCTGGCTGAACAGGTACTCATACACGGTCTTATCATCCTGGCCGGAGCGGGCCTTAATCTCATTAAAGAACAGATCCCGTTTCTTGGTGCGGCCGAACACCAGGAACAGGGCCTTCTCGTGAACCTGACGGGCAGCCCGGTCAAAGCCCAGGCCACGGAGGTCCACAGCCCGGCCCCGTTCCCAGGCCTCCAGCTCCAGGCACAGCTGGGCCGAGTTCTTAAAATTTCGGAAGAGCTTCCAGATGTCGAACACCTCCCAGCCAGATCCGTCCAGGCCTGGCACTGAGCGCACATCCAGCAAGGCTGCCGGCTGCCGGCCGCTGGGGCAGCTGGACAGCTTCAGCTGGGCAGCCCGCCCGCTACTGGGGGCCACTGGCTTGGCTGTGTCTGAGGGCTTCTTCCGCAAGATCCGCAGCTCGGCCCCTAGCAGCCCATCCTTCTCCAGGGCACTAATGTCAAACACGTACCTCTGCTTCCTGACCACGGGACCTCGGTCATCTAGAGAGAACACCCAGAAGTCATTCCCTGCAACCTCATCAAGAAAGCCAGTCACCTCTGCCTCAGGGGAGGGCCACGGCCCTCTCCCCTCTAGAGAGCTTTCTTTAACCTCTCCCCCACTCTGAGAGAGGCCAAGACCCAACCACTGAGAGCCTTTTTCAGAATAAGCAGCGTCCTACACAGCCTACCAAGGGTTGTTTATCTGTGGATGTGGCTGGGGTGATTTGAGTGGTTCTGGGTATTTGTGTCAGTCACTGTTCATATCAGAAATCCACCAGCTTCAGGATTGCCTTCCACCTACCTCTCTCCTATGTTATCTAATATGCTATCTCACTGGTGAAATAGGTTCGGTGGGCATTGTGATCACTCCTGTTTTCCCAGAGGGCGAACCTGAGGCTCAGAGAAGTTAGGTGACTTGCTCAGAGTCACCAGCTAGGAAAAAGCATTGTTGAAACACTAGCCTAGAATTTTTTAGGCTCAATCTGAAGCTGCTTCCACTACACCTTAAAGAAGATCTTAGTGGTCTCTTTTTTCAGATGTGGCACAGAGAGGGGGAGTGACTTGACTATAGTCACACAGTGAGTTAATAACAAAAGGGGTCTACAATCCAATTTCCCTGCTTCCCATTCTAATATTTTGTTGTGCATGTGTCTCACCCTGTTGGATGAATGAGTGTGTGTATGTGTGGAAGTTTGTGTGTATGACTGGGTTCATATGTGAGTAAAAAGGTGGCATATATAAGTGACATGTCAGGTGTATGTATGATTGGGCTTGTGTCAAAATTTAAAGGGCATATGTGTGTGTGTGTAAGAAGATTCCATGAATGTATATGTGTAAGAAGGTGTGTGTGCACATATATATATATATATGTGTGTGTGTGTGTGTGTGTGATTCAGCATGTATGTACAAAAATATAAGGCTGTGTGTATGTATAAGAAACTCGGTAGTATGTCTGAATCAGCATGCCCTCTTTCCTAAATACAAATTTGCCATTGGAAAGCATTCATATAATGCTCTAGAAGGTGACTAATTAGGCCTTTAAACTCCCCATCTCCCCCTCTCTGAGCTCCCTTAGTGCTGGGGGGCACAATGACTTACTTTACGAGCCCCCAAGGGGTCACAGCTTTCCCTGACTGGGCAGGCAGCCAGGTCACCTCCCCCACCTCAGCCAGACCTGCTGCCTCTGTGGCTCCCCCGCCCTCTGTCATTCCCCCACAGGCCAGCTCTAATGAGGAGCCTCTCCCACTCGCTGACCCCTCCCCCACTCTGCCAGCCAAAGTCCTAAGACTCAGAACCAGAGCGTATGAGCTTCCATCACACTTAGGGAGAAACTGAGGCCCTGAAAGGGGAAGAGACTTGCTGAGATCACACAGCAAGTTGAGAGGAAAAGCCAAGACAGTAATGCCAGATGGGCAGAGGGAGAAATGAGGAGAGCAGTTATTCTCCTGGGTTACTGATAAAAAGTATCTCTTTAGGACAGGACATGAAGTCTCATATTGAAGGGCTCTCAGAGATCACCCAGTCCAACCTTCCTATCCTTATACAGACGGGGAAACTGACCCGGAGGGGAGAAGGAGCTTTCCCAAGGTCACACTGTTAAACCCGAGGTCTGTTGTCCACTCCCAAACCCCATATATCTGAGTGTCATTCCAAGACTCTAAGATGCCTCAGTTACTGTCTTCACCTCTCCCACCTCCTCTGCCCCCTAATCTGAGGGCAAAGTTGCAGAGCCATGGGTAGCTAGAGATTAATTCCCCTGCCTTCTGAGAAAACTTACAAACCCCTGGAGCCTACCAAGTTTGGCCAATCCACATAGGAACAGAGCATGGCCTGGTGATCAAGAGTCTTAGAGTCTGGTCCCCAACTCTGCCACCAGCTGGCAGGTCTTGTCTCCCCTCTGGCCTTCAGTCATCCCCTCTGCACCTTGCAGGAACTGGGCTTGGTGACTCCCCAGGTGCCTCCAACTCGGACCTGCCAGCAACCCGGAACCTGTGTGAGATCGTCCCAGATACCAGCCCAGGCCAGGTGCACACTGGGTCTCCCACCAGTGCAGGGCCAGGGCTCTGAAGGGCCCCTCGGTGCATGCAGGTGCCCCTCCCTCTGAGCCGTGCCCCGGCCACCCCGCCCCCTCACCTTGCCCTTTGTCAATAAAGCTGGTGATGGTGTTGGCCAGGCCAGCCTCCAACTTCACGCTGCTGTTGCTTCCCTTCCTGTCAGCATCGGACAGCGTCCTGTACAGCGAGAGCATGTACTCGTGGGGCGTGATGGGGGGCGGGCGGAACGGCTCCTTGGGCTCTCGAGGGGCCCCAGGCTCCCTGGCCTTCTTCAGCAGGAAGGGGCTGGGGACAGCTCCTGCCTTTGGGGATACCTTACCCCCAGGAAGCTGTCCTTTTGGGGTCACAGTCCGCGTTGCAGCCTGCCTTGTCTGGGGAGGGTGTCCTGGCTTGGGTTCAGGGCCACCCGATCTGGGGGCCAGCTTTTTGGGTTCATCCTTCTTGGGCTGTGTCAGGCCTCCTGCCTGCCCGGTGCCCCCCTTTGCCCTGGCATTGGTGGCTCCCCCACCATAGCTGTGACCCCCTGGCCTGAATATATTCCGGGCCAGAGGGGGCCTCTCTTTGGCTTCTGCTTTGGCCAATCCTGGCCTGGTCCCCTGGGGTCTCTGGCCCAAGTCAGGGGCCCCCACAACAGTGCAGATAAATTCCAGGTCCAGCCAAGCCAGGTGCCAAAGCAAAAAAGTGAGGAATTTGGAGAGTCTCATCCTCTGGCCAGCCGCTGAATGACACCAAAGAGAACGGCGGCAGCAGCGAAGGTGCCTCTGGTTTGGCAGGAAAAACCATGAAAGGAGTGGACCCTCAAAAGCAGCGGCAGCAGCAGTAGCAGCAGCAGGAAAGGCTTTCTCCTCAGTCTGAGACTCTTTAAGTCTGCCGGGTGTGTGTTTGTATCCAGTCCCATAGTGGAAATGCTCTCGTATCCAGACGTGCACCGTCTCCAGTCAGCAGCTGAAAATAACTCGTTCTTGAAAGGAGAAAGCCGACCGCCCCCTTTCTCCTGCACAACTGACTGAGGGCTTGAAGGAGGCTTGTATAAGGCTGAGGGATTTTTCCAAGAAGGAAGAATGGCGTAATGCTGCCTGTGTGCTCCAGTTTTTTTTTTTTTTAAGTTTTGAATCCTTTCCAGTGAAAATACTTCACACACACACACACACACACACACACACGCCTGCAGGTGCTCAGAAAAATCTTTTACAAACCTGAACTCAGGAATTGGAAACGGAATTTCAACCCAAACCAATTTAATTACTCTCTGATGTCATGCTGTCTAAACTCATTTAAGTGCGATATATTTATGTGAAAAAAATCACCGCTGCCCTTTCGAGGCCATGGCTCACGGGGGCTCTTGGCACAGAGCCCCGAAGCGTGACTCTAGGCTTAGGGGGCCCCTCAGTCCATGGAACAGACTCAGGGGTCTTCACCTCCACCTCACAGGGCAGCCCACCCCACCCTCCTGAGGAGCGATGCTGAGGAATGAGCTCAAGGATCTTAAGCCCCCAAAACATGGGGAGTGTGGGTTTTCAGCTCAGTCCTTGGGGTGTTTTTAAAGCAGTTTCAACTCCTGCGTCTAGTCTGGGGCCTGATTTGTTGTTGGGGGGCAGCACAGATGGCAGCATTTACCCACCGTTTCTTTTATTTTAATAAACTTGTGGTGACCTAGAGACAGAAAATTATCAGTACCCACCACACCCCTCCCCCAAACGCCACTGACTGGATTCAGATGATCTCTTCAGGCATTGGAGGGCACTGCCACCCGGGAGCCCACTCCTTGGAGAGAGGTATGTCCAGGGTGTGCCTCACTACCACCCCAGGAAAGACAGTTTTGTTGGAAAGGACTGGTTGAGTCCAGAGGCAGCAGACCCAGCCTGGGGCAGCAGCGGCCCCTGCAGGAGGCTGGAAAAATGACTTCCCACATGATGGGTTTCTGGTAGCTCTGGGAGAAGTCTGAACTCCAGCTGGACTCATGTGGGAACGCTGTTCCCTTCACCTGGCATATCCTCCTTTCACTTCCACAACTGGAGGAAGTCCTCCTCATCCTGAGAAATTCACCCTGAAAATTCACCTCCTCTGGGAAGCCTTCCTGGATCCCCAGACAAAGCCAATGACCTCTTCTCGTACATTTCGCTACAACACATGTCACAATGTAAGAGGTGTGGCAGGGGTAGAAGCAGCAGTCAGGCAAGCTTCCTTCTTAATCTAAGATCCTTGGAGCCTGCCTAACAGAGAGCTGTTCACACTCTTAGGCAGTGATGGCGAACCTATGACACGCGTGTCAGAGGTGACACGCGAACTCATTTTTTTGGTTGATTTTTCTTTGTTAAATGGCATTTAAATATATAAAATAAATATCAAAAATAGAAGTCTTTGTTTTACTATGGTTGCAAATATCAAAAAATGTCTATATGTGACACGGCACCAGAGTTAAGTTAGGGTTTTTCAAAATGCTGACACGCCGAGCTCAAAAGGTTCGCCATCACTGCTCTAAGGTCACCAGACTGGTTTTCCAGCACAAGCTGACACACAGTAGAAGCAGCGCAGTGTTTGATGAATGGAAGATGAAACTCACAGCTGGGGTATCCAGGTGCCTGACCAGCCCTTTCGCTGTGATGCTCCTGGATCCTTGCTGCTCTTCAGAGCGCAGCAGCAGAACTTGGCCATTTCAAGCTTCATTTGGTGCTTCGAGGTCAGAAGCCCGGTGGAGCTCCCCCACCCCATCTCAAAGGACCGATGCACCACCAGGCACTCTTTGGGAAAAGCTTTGAGGAAGACGATCCCTCCTATTTCCCGGATTCACACTTGGCTTCCCTTTTGACTTGTCCCCACTTACGCAGTCATCTCTGGCATTCCTCCCTCCTCTCCATTCCCACTGCTTCCCTGTCCTCATCCTCCTCACTGTCTGTCCTACTATAAGTCCCCTATGACTGGCTTCCATGCCTTGAGGATATCTCTGTTCCAACCCTCCCTCTCTCTAAAACATACCCAATGAAGAGTGGCAACTCACGTGCCCTCTCCTCCAAGAAGCCTTCCCTCATCCGCCAGAAAACACACACTGCCGATTTGCCTTCGCACATTTTCTGTGCTCCTTTCCACTTTGGTAGCTCAAAGATATCCAGTTCTGCCCCGGCCCCTTGTCTCAAACACAGTTCATTTCTTCCACTCTGGGTACTTTTTTCATATTTTAAATATATTTTTATTGATTTCAGAGAGGAAGGGAGAGGGAGAGAGAGATAGAAACATCAATGATAAGAGAGAATCATTGATCGGCTGCCTCCTGCACGCCCCCTACCGCAACCCGGGGCATGTGCCCTTGACCAGAATCAAACCCAGGACCCTTCAGTCCGCAGGCCGACACTCTATCCACTGAGCCAAGCCAGCTAGGGCCATATATTTTTTTTAAATCATAACTTAATTCCTCATAACTGTAATAATTTATTTACATATCTGTCTCCCTCATTAGATTATGACTAGACTGTAGTATATTTATCTTTCAATTATTCCCAGCACTGGGCACAAGGCCCAGCACATAGCATATTCTCAGTATGTGTTGTATGGATGAATAAATCTCTAACTGGCCTTATATATGAAAGCCATCATTTTCTGCTTTAAGATGTAGTTATTTGTAGACGCACCCTGCCTTCCCTGCTGGACTCTGCGTTCCTTAAAGAGAGGGATTCTTGTCTTGCCACTGAGTAGGAACTTTGTAAGGTCGAGTGAGTGAATAAATGAAGGGATGAATGAATCAAGCACCAATATGCCCCTGCACCTGGTTTGATAAAGAGCAAGGGCTCCGGAACAAGAGGCCCGGTTGTGAATTCCAGTTCTGCTGTATGGTTTGCAGCGGTTCTCAACCTGTGGGTCGCGAACAATGAAAATACATCCTGCATATCAGATATTTACATTACGATTCATAACAGTAGCAAAATTACAGTTATGAAGTAGCAACGAAAATAATTTTATGGTTGGGGGTCACCACAACATGAGGAACTGTATTAAAGGGTCGCGGCACTAGGAAGGTTGAGAACCACTGCTTAGTGCATTGTGTGATCTTTGGAAACCTCTAAACCTGTCTGAAACTCTGAACAGGGATCATGACAGTACCTACTCACAGGGCTTTTATGGGGATTCAGTGAAATGAATCATAAAAAGTGATTAGCCTAGCGCCTGGGAAACATTAATAACAGCTACTATTTACTGAGCACGTACTCTAGTAAACTAGACTTGGGTCCTGGTATCCCACAGCATTTTTACCTTAGGATGAAGATATTGTTAGTCCCACATTTTGCAGATAAAGAAATTGAAGTTCAGAAAGGTTAAATTACTTTTTGAGCCTAATTCCTGCCTTGACACATTTTTTACCAAGGAATCCCAACCTAGCCTCTAGAAACACAAGAAGTAAAAAAAGGGTAGTGGGGCAATTGCGGTATTCTTGGCTTCCGGTCAAGGTCTCATCCAATGAGCTGGGACTTTGGGACATGGAGGACTCAGATCAGGGGCTATTGTTTGAAGACCAGGGGACCCCAGAGTGGGGTGGGAGCAGGGAGAGGGGACTCGGAGCTTACTTAGAAGGCCCTCTCCAGGGAGGAGCCCAGGAGACCGGCCTGGCTCTCACTATAAAGGTGACTAATCACTTCAGTCCCCTCTGGTAATTGCAACCAGATGCTGCCGCTGGCAGCGCTTCAGTCCCAACATGTTTAATTACTGGGACGTAGAGTCCCTCAGTCCCCCGTGTCCCCTTACCTCCCCCTCTCCTGTCAGCAATATTAATGTCAAACTTGAGGTAAAGGATGGGAGCCTTGGGAAGCCACTGGCATGGAAATAATCTTTACAGTCCCTTCTACCATGTAGAGCCTTTAACTCTTGTACATTTTTACCCATCCATTATCTCATTGGCATTCCACAAAACATTCTCTTAAGGCCGGTAGGCCAGAATATTATTATCCCCATTTCACAGATGAGCAAACAGTAAAATGAATAATAATAATAATAATAATCCGTTGTTTTCAAACATTTAGCAATTTTCGAAGTGGTTTTACATTCATTGTGCTGTCAGAACCTCCCCAGATCTCTTGGAATCAGCCCAGCACAGCACAGTGACTAAGAGCATAGGCTCCGGGATCAGACAACTCAGTTTGTGTCCTGGCTCTGCCACTTAGCAATTGGGTGACCTTGGGTATTCATTCATTTGTGTACTTAGTTATCCAGCAACTATATGGAAAGTGCAAAAAATATGGGGAGTCATGGCCCTGATCAAAGGATTTTTAACGAACGACAAGACGGCCGAGTGCGATCTCACATTAACGAATGAGACTTCGAACCACTC
>NW_005871108.1:5236666-5268747 GCF_000147115.1 Myotis lucifugus
AAATGCATAGTTTCAGAAGAATTCTGAGTACTGTGAAGAAAAATTAAGCAGTGTCAAAGGGATGTCTATTTTAGAGAGGGATGTCTCTTGAGAGATGACATTTGAGCAAGCAGAGATGTGGGTGTAGAGAGGGAATGAGCCATACAAGGGTCTGGGGGATAATCATTCCAGGTGGAGAACACAGCAAATGCAAAGGTCCTGAGGCAGGAATGTGCTTGGCATATCTGAGGAACCATGAGAAGTCAGTGCATCTGAAGCAGAGTGAGGGGGAGAGTGATAGATAGGGTCAGATCATGCCAGAACCACATCAAGTATGGCCTCACACACCAGAGAAGGAAGTTGGATTTTATTTTTAGTGCAGTGGGTTCTAAATAGGAGAGCATCTGATCTGTAACAATGATTAAGAGGTGGGCTATCTGCCTTCAAATCCTGGCTCCCTAATTCACCAGCCATGTAATTTCAGGCTAGTTATTTAATCTTTCTGTGCCTCAGTTTCCTTATGTATAAAACTAGAGGCCCAGTGCACGAAATTCGTGCACGGGGAGGGTCCCTAGGCCTGGCCAGTGATCAGGGCCGATCGGGGCCTTCCTTCATTCCACACTGCCCCCTGGTGGTCAGTGCACATCATAGCAGCGGTCAAACTTGAGTCGTTTGAACTCCCAAAGGGATAATTTGCATATTAGCCTTTTATTATATAGGACTAGAGGCCCGGTACACAAAAATTTGTGCACTGGTGAGGGAGGGGGGGTTGGGGGGGTATCCCTCCGCCCCACTTGTGCTTTCTCACAGTCTGGGACCCCTCGGGAGATAACCACCTGCTGGCTTAGGCACGCTCCCCGGGTGGCAGATGGCAGGCCCAATCCCTCGGTGCCTGCCCCGCCGCCCCGGGTCGCACACATGGCAGGGCCGATCGCTGCTGCCCCGCCCGGCCGCCCCGGGTCGGGTCACACACGGGATGCCCGGACGGCAGGCCGGGCAGGCTGGCCAATCACTGCTGCCCCGCCCGGCCGACCCAGGTCGGGTCACACACAGATGCCTGCTGCCCTGGGTCGCAGATAGCAGGCCCAGACGGCGGCAGAGCAGGCGGGATGGCGCTCTCCCGCCCTGCCTGCAGTATGCAAATTAGCCGTCATCTTTGTTGGTGGTTAATTTGCATATTGCACTGATTAGCCAATGGGAGGCGTAGCGAAGGTACTGTCAGTTACCATGTTTGTCTATTATTAGATAGGATGAGGATAATAATAATATACCTACTTCACAGAGTTGTTATGAATTAAGTTGTTGTGAGTCAAGCTCTTAGAACAGTGGCTCCATGCATAGTAAACACTACATAAATGTTGGCTATTATCTACATTAAAAATAAAAACCACTTCCTGAACCTGCTTCTTTACCTACAAAATGAGGATAAAAATATCTGCTTCACAGACTTGTTATAAGAACTAAATGTATTTACATATGTAAAGTGCCTTTCTTTTTTTTCTCTTTCAGTAAATAGTGGGTGCTTAAATTATAGTGTTTTTTTTTAAAGATTCAGTTGTTAATATTGTTCCTGTTTCACAAATGAGGAAACTGAGTCTCAGAGAAGTTACGTGACTAACAGAAGTTTGAATTGTTTGTTTGTTTGTTTATAGCTAAAAAGGATGAAAGTAAAACTAAACCCAGACCCCTGACTCTGAATCAATGCTCTTCCCACATCAAGGAAGAACTGACCTTCTTTCTTGCTATCACCCTACATGTTAGGGATCGGCTGGAAGGAAGGCCTGGAATCCCTGACCCTCTATCTGTTTTTCTTCTAATCTGAGGGGCCTGGGCTGTCCTGATCCAGAGGAACCAGTCCTCCCCCAGCCATCATTCTGGTTTGTGGTGTTTACATTCCCCAGGAATTGCCACAGTTCTCCTCCAGTAAGCTCTCAAAGGCTCCCCCAGCTGAGCTTCTTGGAAACTGCACCTTATCCAAGCGTGGGCCTTTTGTCCTATCAGTGGTCGGCAAACTTATTAGTCAACAGAGCCAAATATTAACAGTACAACGATTGAAATTTCTTTTGAGAGCCAAATTTTTTAAACTTAAACTATATAGGTAGGTACATTGTTATTAACTTAATTAGGGTACTCCTAAGGCTTAGGAAGAGCCACACTCAAGGGGCCAAAGAGCCGCATGTGGCTCACGAGCCGCAGTTTGCTGACCAGGGATAGGTCAACACATCTCACTTGCCACAGAAAACCAATCTGAAAATTATGTGTGGGTGTATGTGTGTTTCTGTCTGTTGAGGGGATGGAGTGTGAACAAAGTAGCTATATATTGTTCACTTTTATTCTTTATTTAAAATAGTTTTTCCACCCTGGCCACTGTGGCTCAGTTGGTTGGAGCATCCTTCATACACCAAAAGGTGGTAGGTTCAATTCCCTTCGGGGCACATACATACCCAAGTTGCGGGTTCGATCCCTTGTTGGGCACATATGGGAGGCAGCTGATCAATGTTTCTCTCTCATTTTTTTTTATATATTTTATTGATTTTTTACAGAGAGGAAGGGAGAGAGATAGTTAGAAACATCGATGAGAGAGAAACATCGATCAGCTGCCTCCCGCACACCTCCTACTGGGGATGTGCCCGCAACCCAGGTACATGCCCTTGACCGGAATCGAACCTGGGACCTTTCAGTCCGCAGGCCGACGCTCTATCCACTGAGCCAAACCGGTTTTGGCTCTTTCTCTCAAATTAAAAAAAAAAAGTTATGATTTTTTAAAAAGGAAGAAGAGTGCCCAGAACCTCCCAAGCTGCTTCCAGTTGCTTTTAAAAAAATATTTCTTGGCAGCGGCAGCAGGGCCTGCAGGCGCAGGGCTGTGATGTCATCTTGTGCCCAGCCTTGGGGAGATGGGGGAGGGGTTAGGGTTAGGGTTAGGGACTACGGAATGGCCTGGAGTCTGAGGAACGGGAGCCTGAGGAGCTGCTGCTGGAGCCAGAGCATGAAGAGGAGCCAGCCCGGACCGTGCCAAACTAGGCGTCCCAGGCCCTGGGCCTGGCTCGGGAGTCCTGGCAGCCAGGAGGAGGAGGAGGAGCAGGGACTGGTCGAGGGTGACCTGGGGGACGGCGCCATTGAAGACCCGGAGCTGGAAGTGATTAAAGCTTGAGTCAGGAAGACGGAGGAAGGAGCTGAGAAGCTAAAATACAGAACAAGGTAGAGAAGCAAATGAATATGAGTCCCCTCCAGGCAATGCTGGCCCAGTGATCATATCTATCGAGGAGAAGATGGAGGCTGATGCCCGATCCATCTGTTGGCAATGTGGACTATGGTGCAACAGCAGAAGAGCTGGAAGCACATTTTCATGGCTGTGGTTCAATCACCCATGTTACCATACTCTGTGACCAATTCAGTGGCCATCCCAAAGGGTTGGCATATAGGGTTCTCAGACAGAGTCAGTGAGGACTTCCCTGGCCTTAGATGAGCCCCTATTTAGAGGAAGACACATCAAGGTGATCCCAAAACGAACCAACAGACCAGGTATCAGCACAACAGACCGGGCGTTCCCACGAGCCCAAAACCACCAACTGCAACAGTTCCCCATCTCTTTCCCATCTCTGTTCTACAGTGGTTTTAACAGCACGGGTCTTGTCTACAGGTGCAGGCCTACAGCGACTTCATGGTATTCCCCTAACTAAAAAAAAAAAGTATGGACCTGGCCAGTTTGGCTCGGTGGATAGAGTGACGGCCTGCGGACTGAAGGGTCCCAGGTTCGATTCCAGTCAAAGGCACATACCCAGGTTTCAGGCTCAATCCCTAGTAGGGGGCATGTAGGAGGCAGCCAATCAATGAATCTCTCTCATCATTGATGTTTCTATCTCTCTCTCTCTCCCTCTCCCTTCCTCTCTGAAATCAATAAAAATATTTAAAAAACAAACAAACGTGTATATTAGGAGGAGAGAAAGGAAAAAAAGAGGAAAGAAGGGGGGTGGAGAAAAATTTTTTAAAAAAACAACAACAGAAGATGACCTTGATTGGAAAAAACAAAAAGATATACTGTGGAAGCGGGGAGAATCTCATAACTAACTGCTGAGGAGGGACCTGCTTTGGCGGTTGGGGCTAGGGGAAGGCCCAGGGAGTGGGGCAGGGGGCTGCTTATTCACTCTGGGGATTCACCATGGACTCGACTCAGCTGTGCAAGCTGCTCCCACTGTTTCCTTGTCCCACTTCACCCTTGGGGGCTGCTCAAGGGTAGGTGGGCATGGATGGAAGGGATTTTTTTTTTTTAAAACCCAGGGCTCTAGAAGAACACCAAACTGTTCTTCTTGTCACCTTCCCACCATCTCTCCCTCACTCTCACAGTACCCTCCTGCCTGCTCCTGTCCTGCCAGGTCAACCACCCACCCACCCCTTTTCTGGCTCCCTGTTCCTTCAGATTGCCTGGTGATCTATTTTGTTTCCTTTTGTGTTTCTTTTTCTGTTCTGAGTGTCTTTCTTTGCAGGTTTCTGTATCTGTGCTGCTCCAAATATATCTGTGCTGCTCCGGGTGTAAATTCCCCTCCCCCTGGCGAAATGCACTACCTTGTTTTGGGGGGTGTGGGGACTTTTTTTGTTTTTCAGTTTTGGGGGTTTTTTTTCCTTTGCTTCCCTCCCCCCTTTTATTTGGAGGGAATGGGAGGAAGTGGGCACAGGGAGGTGGGAGGTGGATTTTATTATTCTAGTTCATTTCCAAGAGGTGGGAGTTTTTTTTAAAATATGTGTCATGAATAAAGTTGTTTTTGAAAATAAAAACTGTTTGGCTTTTTGAGTGTAAAATATGTATATATGTATACATATATATCTTTATAGATTTTTAAAATTTATTTATTGTCTAAAGTTTTACCTATGTCTCCTTTTTCCCCCGCTTGACCCCCCCCCCCCCCGCCCTTTATTGATTTTTACAGAGAAAGGCAGGGAGAGGGAGAGAGAGATAGAAACATGGATTGGCTGCCTCTTGCATGCCCCCTACTGGGGATTGAGCCTGAAACCCAAGCATGTGCCCTGACCGGGAATCGAACCGGTGACCTCTTGGCATTTGGGTTGACACTCAACTACGGAGCCACACTGGCCTGGCTCCAGTGGCTTTCCCATACAAACGGCCTGTCTTGGCTCATGCTGCAAATTTTCCTAAATTCTCTCAAAGGTTCACAAGCCCCAAACAAGCAGGATCTGGCCTTGGCCTGCCATGTGCCTCTGGCTAGTGGCCCCAAGCCTGGTACTAGTGGCAGCCCAACTCAGTTTGCAACTTGGCCTCTCTCAGGCACTCCAAACCCAGCACAAGTAATAGCCATCTGTAGATCTCTTTGTAACTCACGTCGGGTGGCCCCGGGCAGAGCACAGGTGGCAGCTGACCTTGGCCTGCATCCCTAGGAGGCCCCCGAGCCAGCACACCCAGTAGCCAGCTTCAGATCACGCCAGAGCACCATCCAATCACCTCCGTGAGTGATACACTCAAGGGGCAGACTCAGCGGGCACCAGAGCCCTGCTGAAGCAAGTTCTGCTACCCCAGCTTTTTATTTATTTGTTTGTTTCCATTTTAATGAAATATCTTTTTCCACTTCTGGATATTCATCTGAATAAACATAAAACACTAAATTAAAAAGACATATGCATCCATATGTTCATTGCAGTATTATTTGCAGTAGCCAAGATATGGCAGTAACCTAAGTCCATCAATAGATGAATGGATAAAAAAAAGTGATGTATTTATGCAATGGAATATAATTCAGCCATACAAAAAGAATGAAATATTGATATCTGCAACAATATGGATGGACCTAGTGGGTATTGTACGAGTGAAATGTCAGACATAGAAAGATAAGTGCCATATGATTTCACTTATATGTGGAATCTAAAAAACAAATAAATGAACAAGCAGAATAGAAACAGACTCACAGACACAGAGAACATTTTGACAGTTGCCAGATGGGAGGGAAGTTGGGGGATGGGTGAAAAGGGTGAAGGGATTAAGAAGTACAAATTGGTAGTTACAGAATTGTCATGGGGATGTAAAGTATAGCATAGGGAACATAGTCAATAATATTGTAATAATTCTGTATGGTGTCAGATGAATACTATTTTTATCAGGGTGATCACTTTGTAAGTTATATAAATGTCTAATCATTAGGTTGTACACCTGAAACTAATATAATATTGTATGTCAACTGTAATTGAAAATAAAAAAAATTATTTTTAAAAAAGAAGAGTACCCCAAGGAAATTCCTGGCATTCCCCTAACATCCCATGCTCTAGCACACCACATACCTGCACACTCTTGGCATGCCCTTCCTGCCTTTGTCTGCTCAGCAGATTTATCCTTCACCATCAGCCTCTATGAAACCAGCCACTCCCTCTTTATAGAATTTACCACAGTGTGTGTGTGTGTGTGTGTGTGTGAAATATTTGTTTACTCACCTGCCTCCCATGCAAATCTGTGAACTGAGGCTCTGGGCAGGGTTCATGTGGTTTTGTTCTTTGCTTCTCTCCCAGTGTCTAACTCAGGATTTGGCACATGGCAGGTATTCAATCAATGTCTGCTGAATGATGAATGAATGGACTCAGATAGACAGCAGCAAGTTGTTCACTACAAGGGACTGAATCCTTTTGGTGCCCATGACTCTGCTTCAGACTGCTAGCTTGCAGTAAGAAAGAGAAGAATAATTTTCCCCCTCTGTCATCCTCCGCTCACTTCAGTCACTCGGGGTGTTGACATGGAGAGGAATGTGGAGAAAGGAGTGGGAAAAGTCTTCTTTGAACTAGTGTTGTAACTGGCTTTGTGCTTTCTGGGCCTGGAAGGTGTTTATAGCTGTTTCTGTGCATCATCGAAGCATCATGGGGTGCTTTTAGAGGCTGTGCTGGGCTCATTTCCCTTAGTAAAGACATCTCTATCACCAATGGTCACTTTTCTTCTTACTTCTGGGGTCCCTTTACACCACTAGGAGGCCCTACTGAAGAGGGCCCAGTGTGGGCCTATGCAGGCTCTTTTCCCCTCACTTAGTCCACATCTGGTCTACAGAAAACATTCCCTGACAAATTCTGGGAGAGCAGGCCAACCTCAACATAGCAGCAATCTCCTGGGTTCTGCCATCAAAGCAGTTGGCATACTTGTCTCCTGTTGATAGATTTCCCAGACAGGAGGGAGATCCAGTCACTATGCTCCCCAACTGCAATGGGGACCTCAAACAATTATGGAAGTTCCTTCCCCCACTCACCTGATCTTCCCAAAAAGGGTGGGGACTCACAGCCAGAGGTATCTCCATATATATTCTCTATCCTCCACTCTCTTGGCCCTATAGGTAGGGATTTAAGGACTTTAAAATCAATTTTAGGCTATTAGAAAAAATATATATGATATTTTAGCACCTCACTTTGAAATTTCACACATATCATTTTTTAAAAATATGTTTTTGCTAATTTTAGAGAGAGAGAAGGGAGAGGGATAAAGAGATAGAAACATTGATGAGAGAGAGACATCAATCATTGGCTGCCTCCTCCACACACACACACACACCCCCAATTGGGTATGGAGCCTGAAACCTGGGCATGTGCCCTGACCAGGAATAGAACCGGGACTTCTTGGCTAATGGGTTGACACTGAGCCACATTGGCCGGGCCACAGTAAATGTTTGATGGGTGAATAAATAAATAAATAAATAAGGGAATCAGTGAATTAATCTCCCTTTACAAAGACAAAAGATTACTGTTTGGTTTTAACTCCTTTCTACACCATTTACCTTTTATTGGTATGTCTTTGTAGTCCCAAACCTCTGTTTACTCCTCATGGTCTTAAAATGTATTGTGCAGCTTGCTGATGGATTTTATGTCATTAACCTTTGTAACACTGAGGCTGACTTGGTTCATTCATTCAATGGATACTTATTTATTAACACCACATGACAGGCTCTGTGCTAAATGCTAAGTCAGACATAGTCTTCTATCCTCATGAACCTTAAATTTTAGAGTGGGCCCTGGCCGGCTTGGCTCAGTGGATAGAGCATTGGCCTGTGGATTGAAGAGTCCCAGGTTCGATTCCAGTCAAGGGCACATGCCTGGGTTGCAGGCTCGATCCCCAGTAGAGGGAATGCAGGAGGCAGCCAGTCAATGATTCTCTCCCATCATTGCTGTTTCTATCTCTCTCTCCCTCTCCCTTCCTCTCTGAAATCAATAAAAATATATTTTTTAAAAAATTTAGAGTGGAAGAAAGATAATAGGTGAGCAAACAAAAAAAGTGGCAAGTACTGTGAAAGAGCCAGAGTACTGTGATAGAAAAAGATAGGGTATTACTTTATTTTTTTAATATATTTTAAAAATATATTTAAAAAATATTTATTTTCTGGGCATGTGCCCTTGACCAGAATCGAACCCAGGATCCTTCAGTCTGCAGGCCAATGCTCTATCCACTGAGCCAAACCAGCTAGGGCAGGGTATTACATTAGATAGCATGACCAGGGAAGATCTAGCTAAGGAAGTATCATTTAAGATGAGATCTGAAGGGGGGAGGTATCAGCTAAGCCAAGAGCTGGGGGGAAAGTGGTCTAAGTAAATGACAAAATATGTGTAAAGGCCCTGAAGCAGAAAAGAAGTTGGTGTGTGTAACCTTCAGGGTTGTTTCCATTTCTCCATTCCCTATATTGCTGTAGCGAACATTACACAGTACCTGCTGCAGGAGTGTTTCCCTGGGGTGGATTCCTGCCACCTCTTTATCTGCCCAGTTTCTGGGACGTACCTTCTTCCCTCTGTAAATTGTTTGCCTTTCAGAATCAGTATCTTCCCTCCCTTCCTCCTTTTAACCTCCTTTATCTTTTTCTCAAAGTAACTATTAAGAAATTGTTTTGTTCTTACAGGAGAAAAGATAATATAACTCTTATCAAAGTGGCTATGAATTGCCTGTTTTACTCCTGCTATCCATTCATCCATCCATTTACTCACTTAGCACTTACTGAGCACCTGTTTTGTACCAAGCCTTATGCTGGGTGCTAGAGATGCACCATCTTTTTTTTTTTTTTTTTT
Source organism: Myotis lucifugus (assembly GCF_000147115.1). NCBI lineage: Eukaryota > Metazoa > Chordata > Mammalia > Chiroptera > Vespertilionidae > Myotis > Myotis lucifugus. The sequence continues at coordinate 5,245,676 of NW_005871108.1, forward strand.
AATATATTTTATTGATTTTTTACAGAGAGGAAGGGAGAGGGATAGAGAGTTAGAAACATCGATGAGAGAGAGAGAAACATCGATCAGCCGCCTCCTGCACATCTCCCACTGGGGATGTGTCCGCAACCCAGGTACATGCCCTTGACCGGAATCGAACTTGGGACCTTTCAGTCCGCAGGCCGACGCTCTATCCACTGAGCCAAACCGGTTTCGGCAAGATGCACCATCTTATGTAGGGCTTCTCAAAATGTGTTCCCACAGCCTATTTGCTGAAATGCAGATTCCTGGGCTCCACCCTTGTTTACTGACTCTCTAGGGCAGTGGTTCTCAACCTTCTTAATGCCGTGACCCTTTAATACAGTTCCTCATGTTGTGGTGACCCCCCAACCATAAAATTATTTACGTTGCTACTTCATAACTGTAATTTTGCTACTGTTATGAATCATAATGTAAGTATCTGATATGCAGGATGTATTTTCATTGTTACAAATTGAACATAATTAAAGCATAGTGATTAATCACAAAAACAATATGTAATTATATATGTGTTTTCTGATGGTCTTAGGCGACCCCTGTGAAAGGGTCGTTCGACCCCCAAGGGGTCGCGACCCACAGGTTGAGATCCGCTGCTCTAGGGGGTGGAATCTGAGCATCTGGATTTTAACAAGTTCCCCAGTGGTGGGTTGTTTTTTGTTGTTGTTGTTGTTGTTGTTGTTTGGGGGGGGGGGGGGTATTGTTTTTTTCTAAATCCCAACTAAAAACTTACAACCTCTGAGTGGAAGTTAAATGGAATTCACAACTCTTAAGAAAGTGCAATGATAATTTATGCAGAAAAAAAGCTATGGGAATAACGCCAGGGTCATGGAGAGAAGAAATAAGTCAGGTTTACGCAGAAAATTAGACGGCAATTTTCGGGACGGATGTAGGACATTCAGGCAAAGAGAGCAACACCCTGCGCAAAGACAAGGCGAAAACCGTGCTGTGTGTTCAAACGGCACTAATCAGCTCTGAGCGTCGTGCTGCCTGAGGCTGCTCGGAGCTGCGGGTCTGGAGGTGAGAAAAACCTAAAACTGGTTGCCCCGCAGGTATGACCGCGACCTGGGAGCGGGTTCTCTGCTCCCGCAGCTGCTAATTGCACTCGGGTTTGTGGATGGAGCGGTGCGCAGGCAACCGGGTGCCCACACACATGCGCAGTGCGTGACCCCGAAGCCAAAAGTGGGATGGTTGAGGGCAAGTGTGTTTTTTTTTTGTTCCTGACACTCACCTTGCTCCAATTCAGCAGCCCTGGCTGTCCCCATTTCTGGCTAGGAGATCTGACTTTTCTTGATACAATAGAATCCCCCCTTTCATTCTGGGCCACTCCAGTAAATCCCTGCCAGGACTCAACATGGCGGGCGGCCCTGAGCGGCGCCGGCGCCTATAGGCGCGCTGGTCGGGGGGGCGGGACCCTCCAAAAGGGCGGGAGCTGGGGGCGGGGCCTGCCCCGGCCGGGTGGTGGGCCCGTTCCCAGCCGGGCCTGAGCTGCGGCTTCGGCCGCTCCCGCGCGGAGCTACGGGCTGGGGATCCGCGGACCGAGCGCGGTGAGGTGGGGCCTCCAGGGCAGGTGGGAGGTGCCAGGCTAACGGTCCGAGGCGGAGGCCGCCCGGCCAGGGCGCCTTAGGGAGTTACGTTCCCCGGGAGGACCCCGAGGCCCACAGGGGGTGGGACCTGCCCCGGGGCTCTCGGCCCCTTCCCGCCGCGTCCGGCTGCCGCCCCCACGCTGGGCTCCAGTCCGCGCAGAAAGGGGTCTTCCCGATCCCCTCTCCCGGCTGCCGACGGGCCGGGGCGGCAGGATCCGGCGCGAAGCTCTCCGCCCCGCTCGCTCCCGGCTCCCTCTGCCTTTGGGGCTTTGCGCGCGATCTGTCCGACCGGCTCGGGAACTCTCACTCCTCGAGACCCAGCTCAAATGTCCTCACTTCCTCGGAGTCTTCCCCGACCCTCCTGCGGGCGCGGTCGGTCTCGCTGCTCGGCTTTTGCAGTCCCGGCGCCCGCCCGGTTACTCTGCTCCGTGCACTTGTTGGGACGCTGTGCTTTGCTTTTTCCATCTCCTTGTCCCGGGGTCTAGCGCGTGATGACGATAATAATAACCCATATTTACCGAATAGCCACAAAATGTCACGTGCTACTTAATGCATTACATGTAAAGGCCCATTTAACCTTGTAAGCAATTCCGTAAGGTGGATTTTATATTTTCATATTTTATGCAAGAAAGAGTTGAGGTACTCATAAATCAATTTGCCTGGAGTCCTGCAACCTGTGAGTGGAGCTGGGAAACGAATTGAAGGCTGTTGGTCCCAGGAACATGTGACCGTTTCGCTAGAGAGCGTTTGGGTTTGTTAAATTTCTGTGTAGCTGGTCTACATCAGCCCCTCCGGTTATGGAGGCCAGGACTACGATACACATTTTATTTTACCGAGAAGGCTTAGTAAGGAGAATTGATGTTCCTAATCATGTAGAGAGTTCATGACAAAACCAAGAGATCTGCAGACTTCGTCCTTTCACACCCTTTAGCAAGTGCCCCTCACAGAGTTGTGATTTCATGTTTCATGGTTCGGGAGGCCACTTCAGTAATGGAGAGGGCATAGAGTTTGAAAGCAGGTTGGGGTTTCATCTTGGACACTGACCAGCTATATCCCTTCCGTTTTTTTCAACCTCAGTTTTCTTGTCTGTAAAGTGAGGACAATCATTTTATCTCAAAGGATTATGGGGTGTGTTTTTTAAATGAAGAATGCAAATAATTGTTGTGAGAGAGTAAAGTGCTATACAACCTACACGATCTGTTTTTTATCTTTTATAAAGTTATAGAACTGTCAGCATTTTGCATATGACCTGTCAGCGTATGACCGTTGGTGATATGGATCAAGTTACCTAATTTCCTTATATTCATTCAGGCACTGTTTTAGGAGCTGGGAATGCAGCACTCAACAAAACAATGTCCTTACATTTGGGAAATTTAGACCCTAATAGCTATATTACACATAACAATCAGGAAGGGACAGATAAGGCATGGTAAGGTAAATAGGAATGTGTGTGAAGGGTGGTGGAATTTTATTTTGGGTGGTTAGGGAACAACTTCATGAGAAGGTGACATCAGGACAGAGACCTGGAGGTGGTAAGGGAGTGCATCATGAAGATAAATGGAGGAGGAGGCCCTGAGCTGAGAGCGTGCCTTGGTGTGTTCCAAGCACGTACAGCAGGGAGGGCTGGTGGCTGGAGGGTTCTGAGCAAAGGGGATGGGACTAAGAATGGGAATGAAAACAAGTGGAGACTGGGATCAAATAACTAGGACCCTGTTGGCCATTATAACGATCATGGGTTTTACTCTGACTAGTATTCTCAGTGGCATAATCTGTCACTGTTTTAAAGGGATCACTTTGACTACTCTTTTAAGGAAAAGCAAATACTGGAAGCAAGGTTGAAAGCATACCTACCATCTGGTAGCTTTCACAGTAATCCAGCTGTATTATCTATTTTTTTGTGTGTGTGTGCGCAAGTAATTAGCCTAAAATTTAGTAGCTTGAAACCATCATTTATTATCTTATATGTTTGTGGGTTGGAAATTCGGGAGTAGCTTAGCAGCATGTTTCTAGCTTAGGATCTCCCAGGAGATTGCAGTCAAGCTGATGGTTGCTCTGCTTCCAAGATGGTCCCTTACCACTGAGCTGCCCGAGTCTCCTCAGGACACAGGGGGAGAGCTGGAGTGCCTTTTATGACCTCGCTCCGGAAGTCATTTCTGCTTTATTAGCTTCATTAACTTTATTCCAGCTCACTAAGGGGAGAAAATTAAGGTTGATGGAGAAAAGGTCTGAAGCCTCTGGGGCCTCCAACTTTTGGGGAGATGAGGAGAGCCAGCAAAAGAGACTGAAGGGAGAGGCCAGAGAGGTGGGAGGAAATCAGAGAGAAAGAGGCCCCAAGTATGAGATTCATCTAAGGAGCTGCATGTTAATTTTTTTTTTCTGCAGTAAGAAACTAATTGTCTCTGCAGACTGATATATATAGTTTCTTTGCTCAGAAAATAAAACGTTTATGCCCTCAATTGTTTTTCCTTTCTTGCTTTAAGTGACAAATTCTATTTAATAATAGTCCACATCTTAGTCCTTGCAGCATTTACACCTCTACTTCAAGTTTAGGTGGTGATGCTTCTATTTTAAACTTCACTTAAATACTTCTTTTTGAGTATTTTGAATGAGGGAAGACCAAATACATAACTTATGTCACTCTTCTACCGCTGTCCACCCAGGCTCAGAGGCTCCTGCCCTCCCAGTCTGGTTCCTAGCAAAAGTAGGAAGTTGGCCTTATTCATTTCTGTATCACTGGTAGACAGACTACCTGATACTGAGCTGGAGTTCGTGAGGGTTTATGGGATAAATTAATGTATAAAAGAAGTGATTCTTTTTCCTTTTCCTACAGTGATGATAATGTCTATTCGGTGGTTTACAGTTTACAAAGCACAGTGACATCCATTATCCCATTTGAATGCAATCCAGTCTGGTACCATTTGCCAACTTCTGTCCTTTTCCTTTTCTGAGGGACATTGAAACCTGCCTTCTTCTGGAGCTGTGCTAGTTTATTTTCTGGCTGATCTGGCAGTGTGTTAGTAAAAGGGTGCTGAACTGCGTCTAGAAGCTCAGAACTAAATCTCAATTTCAGAATTGATGTAATTTACTATGCTCCCTCCCTCTTTTTCTTGTTTTAGGGAATTCAGTTTTATAGGGATTTTTGTTTGTTTGTTTTAGTCATAAAACACTTCAAATCATTTTTAAAATAAACTTAATTTTTTGGGAACAATTTTAGATTTATAGAAAAATGTCATAGTACAGAGAGTTCCCATATACCCAGCACCCAGTTTTCCCTGTTAGTAGCATCTTACATTATTAGGATGGTGCATTTGCTGCAATTTCAAATCATTTTCTGAGGTAAAGAGGCCACATAAATAAAATGTGAACAAAATGAAGTTACTTCAACTCTGGAAGCCTCAGGTTCCTTATTGTCAGATTAGAGGTTTGGACTAAATTTATAAATAGCTCTAAAAATAATTATCTGCTAAGGTAAAATGATTATATAATTCCATTTCTTCACTGAAGTATTACTATTACCTTCTCAAATAATGTTTACATGTCAACAGCAGTCTTATCTTAAAAGAGGATTTACTATGAGAATTCTGGTAACTGGCATGGCTTCGTATACACATTAGATTGAACTACATGAAATTAGCATTCTCACAGGTTCAAAAAATGGGCAAGCATTGGCAATTTCATTAGGTTCAACCCAATATTTGGGAGATGAGGATTCAAAGAAGGATAAGGGAGCCTGTGGGGCCTCTGAGACTTCCACTGTGTGCAAAAGCCCAGCCCAGCCCTCACAGTGTTAGGAGAGAAAAGGCTTCTCTTGGAGCTACTCATGTTGGTATTGTTGGCACTAAGAGCTATTTCCCGACAGGTTTGTGCCTCCAGCCAGCAGAGAGATTGAACTGGCAACTTACAGAGCCATGGTGAGCTGGTTGACACTGCCTTGGTGGAAAGGAAGATGTATGGAGCAGGGGAAGGCTGTATTAACCCAGTTTATAGGCTGCCTGTGGTATTGGTACCACTAAGCCTTGATTGGTGCCACTCAGTTCTTCCTACTTGATGCACTTTCCTTCCTGTCTAGCACAAAGCTCTGCAGTTGCCCAGGAGGCAATATAAATTAGTAAACTGAGTTTTCCTCTGTAACTCTGTTGTAAGAAAAACACCAGCACAAGTATAATGGTAAATGACAACTGAAATCTGCTATCAGTGTGAGGGAGAGAATAGGCTGGGGTTGGGGAAGGGAGGCAGAGACTGGTGAACTCTTGTTTATATCAGTTAGCCTATGTTAAAATTGGTTTTGTTAAACATCGTTTTACTTAAAGTCATAGAACCTATGAATGGCATTAAATGAGGATTTACTGTATTGTAATTGTGTCTATCTCCCTTGATAGACTGACATCACCTTTAGTGATTCATTCATCAGATGTTTATTAGGCACTGTGCCAGGCACTAGGGATGCAGTGGTAAACCTGGAGCTCTTGGTCTAGTGCAGAGTTTCAAGAGGCATGCCAGGAAACACTAGTCCTGTGAACTTGGTCATGGTCAAATAAATTTAGGAAATAGTGATCATCAAAGCCTTCCTTGGAGATTGGGGTCCATCTTAGTATTATAAAGGCACTGAGGGGTACTGTAGTGAAGGAACCTATTTATTTTGCCCAACCCCGCTTTGTGGGACTGAATGAGTATTTGCTGAATAAATTTGAGTCTTGCCGACAGTCCTTTTAACTACACTGTGTGCTTTGGTCCCCAGCACAAGAGGAGGTCCAAGTGGCACAGCAATGATTAGAGACCCTGCTGGGAGCGAACAGCCTCTGGCTGCATAGGGGCCTGTGGGCTTATCGCCTGGAGCCTCCATGGAGACAGGAGGCCCTGGATTGAACAATATGAAGCCCCAGTCACTGCAGCTGGTGCTGGAGGATCAGGTGCTGGCGCTACAGCAGCAGATGGCAGAGAACCAGGCAGCCTCCTGGCGGAAGCTGAAGAGCTCCCAGGAGGCCCAGCAGAGGCAAGCAGTCCTTGTGAGGAAGCTGCAGGCCAAGGTGAGGCAGCTGCCTTTTCAGGGAGGGAAAAGAGAAGGACACCTCCTAGAGCTGGGTGCTGAGGTGGGGTAAGGGTTGCAGGTGGCAGAACGGTGTGGTGAGAATGTCCCAAACAGCCTCTCCTTAGATGCTCACCATTACTCCATGAGATATATATTGTCTTCCTTTTATCTTTTTATTATTATATTTAATTCTGACCTGAGGATGTTTTTTCTATTGATGTTCAGAGAGAGAGAGAGAGAGAGAGTGGAAGGGAGGGAAGAGGGGGAGAGAGAGTGAGAGAGAAACATTGATGTGAGAGAGACACATTGACTAGTTGCCTCCCATACATGCCCTGGGGATCAAACCTGCAACCAAGGTACAGGCCCTTGATTGGGAATTGAACCCACAACCCTTTGGTCCACAGGCTGATGTTCTAACCACTGAGCCAAACCGTCCAGGGCTCTATTATCTCCTTTTTAAAGATGGCATTCATGAGGGTTAAATTAGTTGTCTAGGGTTGCTTCCCTAGTCTAAATCTAGGACCTACTATACGTTTTCTGGTTCCAAAGGCCATGATCTTGCCTTTAATACAAGAAATGTAGAGAAAGTATTTTTTAAATATATTTTTATTGATTTCAGAGAGGAAGGGAGAGAGAGAGAGAGAGAGATAGAAACATCAATGATGTGAGAGAATCATTGATTGGCTGCCTCTTGCACATCCCACACTGAGGATCTAGCCCACAATCTGGGCATGTGCACTGACTGGGAATTGAACTGTGACCTCCAGGTTCACGGGTCGATGTTCAAACACTGAAGCACACTAGCTGGGCAAGAAAGTATTATTTAGATACCCACATAGAAACTATAAAATGTTGGGGGTGGGTAGCGGGGGGCTGGAGGAGGTCAATGGGGGGAAAAGGGGAAAAAGAAAAGAAACTATAAAATGTTATGGCCTTACCTCAATGTCATCACCGAGTCCCCTGTTCACAGCAGATTTGCCCACGATTCTTGGGGCCTTTGCTTTGGGCAGTTTGTACCAGCTGTGCCCATTGCTCACATCCTGCTCTGTTTGCTTCAGGTGTTGCAGTACCGGAGCTGGTGCCAGGAGCTGGAGAAGCAGCTGGAAGCCACTGGGGTGAGTGAGGCTGTTCTGTGCTCCCCCTGAACCCTCAGCGAATATGCTTGTCAGGCTTCGCTTACCGAGAGAGGTTAGGTGTGATAAGGCGGTGTTTGACAGAAGCCTCTTTCTTCAGTCCCTGAGAGCTTTGTCATGCAGGTACCTTATTGGACCTAGCTACTTCTGGCCTGTCAGACTTCAACCTTTGGCTCTCTACGGACAAAATGCAGCATCAGGAGATTTGATCAGATTGGAAGTTTTATGGAATCAGAGGGAAGAAATGCATTTTTCCTCCAGAAGGTGTCAGTGTTTCTCTGTCCTAGAGAGATGTGTGCCTTTGCAGCCTAAAAACCATGTTTGTGGCAGAGGGATTTGTTTGTGCTTTTGGCTGGGTAGAACTGGCTTTCAACAACTCATTTGCCTTTGTTCCACCTCCCTCTCAGTGCCATCTCACATTCCCCTTGGAAGATTCTCTCAGAGGAACGAAAGAACCAAAATTCAAAATTTATTGAGTACTCGTCTATGTAGGCCAGGAACCATTGTTATGTAATTATATCACTTAATCTGCAAAACAACTTTCTGAGGGGGATTATATTACCTTCATTTTGTAGCTAATGATTTTGTGGTTCAAGAGAAGTTAAGTAACTTCCCAAGGTCCAAAAATTAGTGTGGTAGAAGTCAAGGCCATCAGTGAAAGATATATCTTACGCTTCTTAGGTTGAAAGTTCTTTTCACTACCAAATGCCATCTTCCAGGGCAAGTCACAGTTCACTTTTGGAGAAAGGGATGCAGTGGACTTACTTTCAGGATGCAGTGATTGAGAAAAGAGGCATACTGCAAACAAAGGGAAGGGAGAATAAAAAGAAAGTGGCTGCTGTAGAAGAGGGCATCAGGGAATTGGTCTGAGTGATGTTCTCTTTGGAGGTAAATTAGGCTTGTCTCTGTCTGGCTAAGGGACCGATCCCTCAGATGTGGGACAGTGTGAAGGAGCCAAACTTGGAACAGCTGCTAATGCGATTGGAGGAGGAGCAACAGAGGTGATGGACCCCACATTCTCTGTCCTGGGTGCTTGGTTAGTGGGTAGAAAAGGCTGATGGGGAACTTCTGTCCTGGGGGCTAACATAGATTAAAATCATGGACTTTCAGCCTTAGCCCTCCAGTCTTGGCACTGGAAAATTCCAGTGGTTGCCATCTTACTCCAGGAAGTCCAGTGGTTGGACCGGACCTTTATTTTGCACTTGCTCTTACCCTTCCCCAGTGCAGGTGTGAGAGTCTAGCAGAGGTAAACACTCAGCTTCGGCTACACATGGAAAAAGCTGACGTGGTCAATAAAGCACTTCGGGAAGATGTGGAAAAATTGACAGTAGATTGGAGCCGGGCCCGGGATGAGCTGATAAGGAAGGAGAGCCAGTGGCGGATGGAGCAGGAGGTAGGAGGGACGGGGCTGGGACTGAGAGGAGGGCTTGCACTCTGGGCACTACCCTGGTCAGTGCTGGAAGGGGTTGACTTGAGGACTTGGATAGAAACTGGGCTGTCGTCATTAAAGTCTCTGACCATCCCCCCCACTCATGCTGGCAGCTGACCCTGCTTGGGCCTTCAGCTTAGTTCTGCCCTTATTTGCTTAGTTGAGATTTTGCTGGCAGATGACATGACACTCAAAGCGACTCTGTCCCTGTGTAAGTAGACTAGCTTAGGTTGTAGATGGATCTGAAGTTACTGACTCCCTCATCTGGAGGTCTGCAGATGTAGATGCTAAGCAGGTAGCTATTGAAATCAAATGGGGAAGAAGTACCAGATATGGACCCTAAGGAATTTCCAGATCCCAGTTAAAGGACACTAATGTTTTCTGAGTCTTCACTCTGTGCCAGGTATTATATATTATGATAGGTGATTTAAGATATGTTACATGATTTAATCCTCATTATAAGTCTAATAACAATGGTAATAGATCCCGTTTGTTGAGCAGCTACTGTTTATCCTTTTCTAATCTAGCTCAAAGGAAGGCCAGAAATGCAGGTCATATATCCCAGGCCCTTTGATCTCTTGAATCCCTCTACTGACTTGATTAAGCTCTTCAGCCCAACTTGAGGATCGATACCCATTTATAAGCTATCTCCTATAAGTCCCTCCTTCCCTCCCCCTCAGTAGTTAGAAGGAATCCAAGACTCCTGGTTTGGCAAAAGATAGCCCTCTGCCCTTTGGTATGACCTGGGTTTCTGGACACACAGTTCTTCAAGGGCTACCTGAAAGGGGAGCATGGTCGCCTTCTCAGTCTGTGGCGGGAGGTGGTGACCTTCCGACGCCACTTCCTGGAAATGAAGTCAGCCACTGACAGGTTAGTGGGGCACTAAGTGGGGAGGTGGTTTGCCTCTACCATTCTGGACTTAGGATGGTGGGCTGCTGTTGGAGGGGATCAGATGACAAGAGGGCAGGGGTGGGGGTAGGTGAGTGGAAATGTTGGTGGGGAGGACTGGTGCTACTGGATTCAGATGATTTCTCCTAGACCTGCTCCTCAGGCTTCACTGGGTCTGATCTCCATGCTCCCTTCCCTGGTCCCTATTGGAGTCTGCTCTTTCCTTGCTTGTACTCAGAGACCTGACGGAGCTCAAGGCTGAACATGTGAAGCTTTCAGGGTCCCTGTTGACCTGTTGTCTGCGCTTGACTGTGGGAACACAGTCTCGGGAATCTGATGGATCTGGGCGACTAGATGGGAGTGCGCCAGCCCAGCTGCTGCTGCAACTAGCCAAGACCCAGGAACTGGAGAAGGAAGCCCATGAAAGGAGCCAGGAGTTAATACAGCTGAAGAGTCAAGGGGATCTGGAGAAGGCCGAGCTTCAGGATCGGTGAGATGGGCTGGGGTCCAGAAGGGGTCACTGAGGGGAAGTTGACTCCCATAGGGTATGAGAGATAGTGGAGGAGATGTGAAGAGCATTCTTCCCATGAAAGGGGAAGGAGATTGCCAGAGGGAGTCTAGTTTGAAATGCAATGCCACAGCTGGGGCCATATCACTGCCCTCTGCCCTCAGACTACCTTGCAGCTCAGTTCCTCACCTGTTGACTGATAGAGCTATGACTCTGTCTTCTGTCAACACCAAACTACTTGCCATCCCCAGACCAGCCGAGCTCTTCCATGTCTCACTGCCGTTGTCCATGCTGACCTTAGTCTGCAATGCGTCCTTCCCCTTCTCTCTGCCTTATCCTTTAAGACAGTTCAGATGTCACCTCTTCTGTGAAGCCTTCTCTGACCTCAACAGCCTGTTAAATTATGCTCATATTGGTCTTTTGACCTGCTTGTTGCAGCATTGATCTCATTGTAGCTCATTGATTATTTAGTTTCCTTTTTTATTAGATTTTTTTTTTTTTGGATTATAATCAAAAAGATTTTTTAAAAAAAAAAAAAGATGATAAGAAGGACAGGGACATAAACAAAGAGCCCCTTTGAATCTCAGGACAAAGTTCAGTTTATACCCCATGGCCAGGGTTGTATCACCACCTATTGGTGGTGTCCATAAATTGCAGTTTGTTTGGTTTGGTTGTGAAGGCCCTGGAAAGCATGGCAGAGACCTTGTCTTAATACGTTTTGTGTCCCCCGTGTTTTGCACTTTTTCTGCCATGTAGTACATACTCAGTAAATGTTTATTGAATGATGCAATAATTAAATGAATGACCATGCAGTAAATGAATGCTCCTAGAGTTGCTACAGAATAAATGATTAAGACTTTGAAAAAAATGAAGACTCCTAGATGACATTAATTAAAGAAATATTTCTTTAGCTACCCACATAACACCAGGTACTGAGCTCCAGTATACAGTGTTAAAGTGATAAAGATATATGGTGATTTTCCTGGGAGGTTAACCATAATCTCCCCCAAGTTGCCCCTCCTTTTTTCCTATCAGAGAACCTTGGGACTATCCCATGTGGCAATTCTGATGTTCTTATTGACTTCAGGGTGCTTGACTTCAAGATCAAGCGGGGCCTAGAAGGGCCTGGGCCAGGGCTTACCTTCAGCTCTCAGGCCCACAAACACGTGTTCCAGCCTTGAGATGTGGTAAATCCCTGCATGTGTCTGAGTGGCTTTTGGCTTCCCCCAGTTCAAAACTATAGCATCCTGTGGTATTCAGGGAGTGCAGGGGCTGTGGGCACCCGGGGCTCTGTGGGGGCTGTAGTGGGAGAGTCTGTGCTGGGCATGGGGTGTGCTGCATAGTAGCTCTGTTCACATCAGTGGGCTGCCCAGATGACAGTGCTATGCTCTCCTCTTCAGGGTGACCGAGCTCTCTGCTCTTCTGACCCAGTCTCAGAAGCAAAATGAAGATTACGAAAAGATGGTGAAGGCTCTGAGAGAGACGATGGAGATCCTGGTATATGATCCTGTGTTCTGGAAAGGAGGTGGGAGTGGGCTTGTAGATTCCTTGACCTTCATGAACAGGTAGTACTGGGTACAGTTAAATCTCTCTCGGTGAAACCCCCTAAAGCTAGAAAATAAATATTGGCTGAATCTGAAAATTAATTAACTCATTCATTTATTCATTCAAGAAATATTAACTGTCTACTATCCCTACTGTATTCCTGGGGAGACTACAATGGTATATGTATGCAGTGTGTCCTTATCAGAGAGAGTGGGACTGTTTAAGGGCACACTGGCAAACTAGGAAGGGGATGTGTGGAGAGATTCAAAACCTAGTCATAAAGGAACCAACTGGGGAGTGTGGCAAGGTTAGCCCAGAGAAGGAAGGCTTGAGGAAGCCGTGATGGCTGCCTTCACATACCTGAAGGACCGACACTGAGGCGAGGAGTTGACTTGTTTAATGTTTTCCAGATGGGCACAAGCAATGTCAGTGACTAGAAATTACAGATTGGTAGGGTTTGGCTAACAGCTAGAGCTTTTCAGTAGTTGAATGGTCTATCTTGGGAAGGAGCAAGGTGTGTGTCACTGGCTTGACATCTGCCAAGGCTGTTATCAAAGGGATTCTCTCAGGTTGGGCGCTAGAACTGCTGGCTTGATCCCATATTTCCTTTCATCTCCAAGAGTTTTCAGATCTCTGGTTTTAGGCAGATCCTGAACCCTTACCCACATGCATACCCCTAGGATCTCAGCTGGGATCAACTGGGAGCTGGATATGTTTATGCCTTTTTGGTTCCTGTTTGTCAGGAATTTGAAAATTCAAATGTCTGCAGGGTCCAGATAAGGTAAAGTGAGTGAAGTGGGTCAGTGGTAAGAATTCTGGTTTTTCCAGGGCTACCATATTTAGTTTTCAGTATAGAGAGCACTTGATCTTGGTGTTAAGAAAACAGTGAGGAGTAGCAGGGACTACAGGACCCTGAAGAATACGTGTTTCATCTGGAAGAGGTATCCACTGCTCACTTAAGTAAATTATTGCCATGTAGGAATGAGGGCTGGTGTGTCCCATTTGTTACGTTTTTGAGAAGCCAGAAATTCAGATCTCAATTCATAAAATCTCTCAATTTTGTAAATGTTGGTCCAACAAAACATCGCTACAGGTATATGTCATTAGGCCTTCACTAACACAATATGATAGGAAGGAAGAGAAGAAATCTTGTTTTTAACTATATTTTTATTATTGATTTCAGAGAGGAAAGGAGAGGGATAAAGAGATAGAAACATCAATGATGAGAGACAATCATTGATTGGCTCAGGTCTCCTACTGGGGATTGAGCCCGAAACCCAGACATGTACCCTGACCGGGAATCAAACCATGATCTCCTAGTTCATAGGTCGATGCTCAACCACTGAGCCAAGCTGGCTTTAGTCTTAAGCATCATTTTGCTGTTTAGAGACAGTAGCCATCCTCCAATGACAGCTCACATTTATTGAGCATTTGCTTTGTGCCAGGCATTATGTTGAGTAATTTTTTCCATTTAAGCATCAAAACCTGTGAAGTAGTTACTGCTAATTATTTGTTTTAAAGAGAAGGAAGCTCAAAGGAGCAGTTACCTAAAGTTACCAAGTTAGTAACTGATAGAACAAGAACTCTGATCTAGGCAGTCTAGTTTGGAGCTCTTAATCACCAAACTGAGCTCTTAATCACCACATCCTATTGTCTTCAGTCTCCCGGGACGACATTAGCATTCATGCATGGTCAAGAAAAAAGTGGGTTAACAGAATAGACAGAATGAGACTCTAGTTGATTTGGGGCCTTGGAATGATAAATTCTTTTCTGAGAATTTGGCTCTTAGGTCCTATTTTGTTCCCTATTCAGGAGACAAATCATGCAGAATTAATGGAGCATGAGGCATCTCTTAGTAGGAATGCCCAAGAGGAGAAGCTGTCATTACAGCAAGTGATCAAGGATATAACCCAGGTACTGGCAGACCTCCTGTTCATGATGACCAGGTTATGCCTCACTCCTCCCCAGGCTTCCCAGTCATGCCTACATTTCCACTCTCTGAGGTGTTTGGACTTAGGATCCTGTGGGGATGATTTCTCTCAGCATATTTTAAGACTGGAACCTTAGGAGTAGCTGAGCATTCGTGTGTTCGTTCTGCTTGCTGGAACAGGCTCCCCCTTCCCCTGTTACTTTCCTCCATTGATTTCTAGAGAGTGGGAGGGAGGGAGGCTAGAGAGTAACATCGAGAACCTGCAACCAGGACCCTTCGGTCCATGGACTGACACTCTAACCACTGAGCAACACTGGCTAGGGCCAGGTTTCCTTTTCTTATTGCCACCTGTAATTCTCAGGCCCGTGGCTGGGTTCTGGTCTACGTTACCTCAAGAGCCTCTTCTTCCTTCATTTCACCATTTATTACCTGGGAGAGTGCTCTAGCCTTGCTAGTCCTAGGTTTAGGTGACCGAAGGTGAAGAGTTGAAGGAACCACCTGTTTTGCTCTTAGATACCCTCTTCCCACCCCCTAGGGAAAGGACCCAAGAAGGAAACCATCAGGTTTGTCCAGCCTGTGGTGTTAGTACTTGTGTGGACTCCTGTCATTGCTCACCAGAGTGATGAGCCTGCTGTGCTGGGTTTTAGGTCATGGTGGACGAAGGGGACAATATGTCCCAAGGCTCTGGTCATGAGAGCACCTTGGAGCTGGACTATAGTGACTTCTCCTCCCAGTTTGACTCCCAGGACCCAGACAAGGCTGTAACTCTGGTGCGTTCAGTGCTGACTCAGAGACGCCAGGCTGTGCAGGTAAGAACCCCAGATTCCTCCTCAACCACAGGGATGGGTATCTAGAGTGATATGTGCCCCAGGTACCCTCCTAGCCTGGACTGCCCCTTTCCCTATGTTGACCAGTCATGAGGTGTCAACACCCCAAAGTGCCCATTAGAATCTCTCTGTGTCTGCCCAGTTGTACTGGTGGGTAACGGGCACATTCTCTGTGCCAGTCAATGCAAAGATTGGCGATCGAAGCCCTGGGAGAGTATGGGTGAGTGTGCCCCAATTCTAAGCCCCCTCTCCCCATACACACACTATATATATTTGAAGGTGATGAACTCTGAGACTCCAGGAGCCACAGAAGCCCAATAATCTCTGATCCTCTGTCTTCTCGACTGGTCGCATCTCTTCTTAGCTTACCCGTGTCATGGCAGCCCCCAAGCCCCCTGCCTAGCTCTCCATTCAGGCTCTGACATCCCTCCTCTCCCTGCCCTCTTGTTCACCATCTCACTTCTGCTACTCTTCCTGCACAGGACCTAAGGCAGCAGCTTTCAGGCTGTCAGGAAGCTGTGAGCTTCTTGCAGCAGCAGCATAATCAGTGGGAGGAAGAAGGTG
The DNA here is from genome assembly GCF_000147115.1 of Myotis lucifugus. NCBI lineage: Eukaryota > Metazoa > Chordata > Mammalia > Chiroptera > Vespertilionidae > Myotis > Myotis lucifugus. Next base: position 5,261,148 of record NW_005871108.1, read on the forward strand.
AGGCCTTGAGACAGCGGTTACAGAAGCTCACTGGGGAGCGGGACACTCTGGCAGGGCAGACTGTGGACCTCCAGGGAGAAGTGGACTCGCTCAGCAAGTGAGCAGGGGCTGCTCATTCCCCCCTTCCTCCCCGGGCTCAGTTCTTGCCTGGCCATTTACCCTCTTCCATCGTGTTTCTGGTTGGCTGCCCTGCTCTCCCTGAAGCTCAGGGCTGCCTTGCTTTGTGCTCTGCTTGTTCCTGCTCACTCAGTTTTGGGTTCTTGTGGTGATAAAAAAGTGTCCTGCTTAAAAGGGAAGATGAGAAATTTAAAGGAAACAGATGCCTCTGTCCTTTAACCCTGTGATGTCTGCTTCCAGGGAGGACTCTAGGTTCCAAGGTCTCTGCTCATCTCTGGTTCCTTCTTCCAGGGAGCGAGCGCTCCTGCAGGAGACCAGGGAAGAGCTGCAGCAGCAGCTGGCGGTGCTGGAGCAGGAGGCCTGGCGCCTGCGCAGGACAAACATGGAGCTGCAGCTGCAGGGGGACTCTGCTCAGGGCGAGAAGGAGGAGCAGCAGGAGGAGCTGCACCTGGCTGTCCGGGAGAGGCAGCGCCTGTGAGTGTGACCCGTCCCTTCTCACTGGGCTTGATCTTCCCTTCATTTTTAAAAATATATATTTTTATTGATTTCAGAGATGAAAGGAGGGAGAGAGAGATAGAAACATCAGTGATGAGAGAGAATTACTGATCTGCTGCCTCCTGCACACCCCACACTGGGGATTGAGCCCACAACCTGGTCATGTGCCCTGACCGGAAATGGAACCGCAGCCTCCTGGTTCATAGGTCGATGCTCAACCACTGAGCCACGCTGGCCAGGTAGTCTTCCATTTAATTCCACACCCTCCTCACCACTCCCCTCTCTTAGAAAATGGAGTAATTAGAAGCCTGGTGTGAAGTGGGTTCAGATTAGCTTACTCCTCCTTCCTTTGCAAAAAGATGAATACAGAAAGTTCATCCAGGCTTTGCTCAGCACCTGTGGGGAAACGGAAATAAATAAGACACAGCCTTCATCTCAAGCAGTTTGCAATCTGATGGGGAAGACAGACAAGAACTAATTGTAGCATGAGGCCAGATGAAGTATCAGCTAAATAGAGTTTCAGGCCAGGAGCATAGGAATAACAATTAATTATTGAAAGCTTCATGGAGAAGAGGGTAGACTTTGAGTTGGGCCTTGACATATTTTGATTTGTGGAGAGGGGAAGAAGGGCTAAAGGAGTAGGTTAGCAAAGAACAGGAGGCAGGAAGGCTTATGGTGTGTTCAGAGTAGCCTGGCTGGATAAAGGGTAGGACTTACCCTGGAAAGTAGTGGGAAATGAGCTGGTCAAGAAAGGGAGTTCCCACCCTAGTCAGTGTGGCTCTATGGATAGAGTGTTGGCCTGTGGACCGAAGGGACCCAGGTTTGATTCCAGTCAAAGGCACATACCTTGGTTGCAGACTCCTCCCCGGCCTGGGCCCTGATCAGGGCATGTGCAAGAGGCAACCAATCGATGTGTTTCTCTCACATTGATATTTCTCTGTCTCCCCCTCTCTCTTCCACTCTCTCTAAAAATCAATGGAAAAATAACTCAGGTGAGGATTAAAAAAAAAAAGAAAGAAAGGTAGTTCCAGAGTAAAGAGACCCAGCTAATCTGTAAAAAGTAAGGCTTTTCAGGCTGAGCAAAAGCTTGGTTTAAATTATGGCTCTGCTACTTGGACAGTTTACTTTATTTGTAAAATGGGGTGATAATATTTACCTTGAAGAGTCGTTGGGAAGATTAGTGTTTTTGCAAAATGCCAATGGAGAGCCCTGCATACGGTAGGGCTGAATTTGTGTAACTGGTGGCAGGAACTGTACCTTCTTCACCTCTGGTATAACCCCTCCTCCCCTGTGCCCTACCTCCTTGCACCTAATAAGTACGAATAGTGGATTCTTGAAGGATTACTATAAGGATCATGACTTGTGCAAGGAATGGTTCTTCCTGTACCAAGGAGAATTATTAACAATCCATAAAAATAAGCACATTTTAAAATTTAATTTGTTTGAATTGATAATACTTTTATCAATATTTGTATGATTCAAAAGTCAAAACTATTTTAAAAGATATACACAGAGCCTGACTGGTGTGGCTCAGTGGTTGAGTGTTGACTTATGAACTAGGAGATCACGGTTCGATTCCCAGTCAGGGCACATGCCTGGGTTGCAGGCTCGATCCCCAGTAGGGAGCGTGCAGGAGGCAGCCAATCAATGATTCTCTCTCATCATTGATGTTTCTATCTCTCTCCATTCTTCTCAGAAGTCAATAAAAATATATTTTAAAATAAGTAAGTAAAAAGATTTGCACAGAGAAAGTCTTACTCCCCTGCTTCATTCATCCCATTTTCCTTCCTTCTCTAGGTAATCATTTAAATTAATTTTTTAGTTGTCTTTCCAGTGCTGCTTTATGCAAACTATGCATAATTCTTATTTTCCCCAATATCTTGTATACACTACATACACTGTTCTGCACCTTCCTTTTTGTCACTTTATGTCTTGGAGATCTTATCATTTATTAGAGACCTTCAGTTTTTTGCGTAGCAAAGGTAATTATATTCCTGTTACCTTTTATCACATGGCCACTCCGTAAGACTTCCTCTAGCCCCATCTCCTTCCCACCTTAGTCAGGAGATGCTGGCCGGCCTGGAAGCGAAACAGTCAGAATCACTCAGTGAACTGATCACTCTTCGGGAAAACCTGGAGTCAAGTCGCCTGGAAGGGGAGTTGCTGAGGCAAGAGCAAACCGAAGTGACCGCAGCGTTGGCGAGGGTGCGTAGGCCTCCCCTCACCTCATTCTTCACCCTGCAAGCCAGATTCTTTATATTTTTTGCTTCAATCACTAGTCTGTGCTTTTGGGTTCTTTCCCTGCCAATATACTCTTTATCTCAGAATTAGAATAGTTTTCTGAAGTATAAATATGTCAGTCTCTTTTCTAAAACAATTTAATGCCTTCCTTACTCCTTGGATCTGCATTCAAAGCCCTTTGCCATCTGCCTCAAACTGTTTCTAGCCTCCCCTTCATTCCAAATCCCTGTCCTAGCTCCTCATATGCCTTTACTCCTGCCACAAAGCATGAATTGCAATTTCAATTCCACCATGTTCTTTCATGACTCTAATACTTCATGACTCTAATTCTTTCATGACTCTAACTGCTTCTTTCCTCCCCTTTTAACCACAAACTGTTCCTTATCTCAGTATCCAACTTAATGGTCAACTCTTCTCCAAGCATATTTGATTCTCCCAAACTGAATCCGTGCTTTCTTTGGGTTCCCAAAGCACTTTGGCTTACATTGTCTATGATGTCATTCCAGTTGTAGTTGTTTACAACCCGCTGTCTGTGCCTCTATAATGTGAGCTCCTCTTACTCCTCAGTGAATGAAGAAATGAATGAATGAATGGAAAACTTGGTTAGACTGTAAGGGAAGGAATGGAGTGTTAACTAATCTCTGCAAGGAAAGCAGCAGGTGTTGGGGATGTGAGCTGTGAGCTGTTGCAGGAAAACTGGAAGTAGGAAACCCTTTGACTCTCTTTGTTTTTAGGCAGAACAGTCCATTGCAGAGCTGTCGAGTTCTGAGAACAGCCTGAAGGCTGAAGTAGCTGATCTTCGGGCTGCAGCTGCCAAGCTCAGCGCCTTAAACGAGGCTTTGGCCTTAGATAAAGTCGCACTGAACCAGCAGCTTCTCCAGGTGAGGGAAGCTTTTTCTGATAAACGGGGTAGGGCTGGGCCCAACTGAGGATAAGCCAGTGACAGAAGCAGCTGTTGCCCATGACAAGGAAGAGTCCTTAAATGGATCAGCTCAAGGCAGATCAGCTCCCAAATGTAGTCCTGAAATGCGCAGAAAGAGCATTTATGGTGCAGAGGAGAGCAGACTACAAGGACTGGGCTTAGCCTTTAAACTACTCCCTTCCCTCACCTACAGCAGTACCGCCTTTGGGCTTTAGGGTAAAATCACCAGGGCTGGGAAAGAGGCCGTGCCCTCAGGAAGGAAGACTAGGTTTTTATTTATTTAATTTATTTTTATTAGCATAACAATTTATTAGCCAACAAATGAAATGACACCTCTAGATCTCAACCCATATAGGATCTTAAATAATAAACATCACAAACACAGGAAGATTAGGGTTTCTTAAAATTGTTGGTAGTATTACAGATGTCTCCTGATTCCTCCCCTTTGTCCCCTTCCACCCAGCCCCACCCCACCCAGGCCTTCGCTACATTATTGTATGTGTCTATGGGCTATGCATACATGCATATATGTTTTTGGTTAATCTCTCCCCTTCCCCCCTCCCCTGTTCCCTTCAGATCTGTCAGTTTTCTCCACGAATCCATGTCTTTGGACCCATTTTGTTCATCAGTTTATTTTGTTCATTCAGGAAGACTAGGTTTTTATTCCTGTTGCATGAGATACCAGCAATCACCAGAAAAGGATTTGCTGAAGAGCCTAAGTCTCAAAGCATCTTCTGTATGGGTTACAAATTTAGGATGTCTCTTTACTACCTGTTCCCTTGAGCCCCAGAAATCTTTGATGTTTTCTTATTCTGAATTTTTTGAGAATAATATTTTGCCTTTTTATCTCTATCCCAAGCATCAGTCCATCTAATACCTGGAATATAAGCACTAGATCAAATGAATGCATTGTCTCCCTCTTATAAGCACTCCTGTGTTCATCTTTGGAGGATAGAGTCATATCTCACTTGGATTTCTGTCTCAGTACTTGATCGCTAAACTAACCACTTGTCTTTGATGCCTTTCCCTTGTTGGTCAGTAGTTAGAACAGGAGAACCAGTCTGTGTGCAGCAGAATGGAGGCCGCAGAGCAGGCGAGAAACACTTTGCAGGTGGGCCTGGCAGAGGTGGAGAGGAGCAGGGAAGCCCTGTGGGAAAAGAACACTCACCTGGAGGCCCAGCTGCAGAAAGCGGAGGAGACGGGGGCTCAGCTGCAGGCAGATCTCAGGAGCATCCAAGAAGAGAAGGAAGAACTTCAAGAGAAACTAAGCGAGGTAAGAAGACAAAATGCATACCGTCACGTTAGGGTATAACACATGCTCACTGCAAAACACTACAGAGATGATTGAGAAAGTGATAAAGTCTTACTTCCTAGAAATGACCAGTGTTACTAGTTTGGGGTATATCTTCCAATTTTTAAAAAGAATTCCTGTAGGAATCCTTCGGTGATTCCCCACACTTCCACCCCACCCCCCACCCCCGTTTGAATTAGATGCCTCTCCTGTATGCTCTGGTAGTACCTTGTGCACATTTCAAACACCACACCTTCATACTATATAATAATTGTCTGTTTACCTGTCTCCACCATCAGAGCACAAGCTCCTTGAAGGCAAGACTATATCTTATTTGTTTTTGTTCCTCCAGCTTATAGTACAGTGTCTAACACATATCAGGGGCTCAGTACGTTTTTTCTGAACCAATGACCTGCCTCAAAGGTCATCTTTCTCCTCCACCACACTTCTCATTGCCATAATAATTACACATAATCTCCCTTCTCAGAGTCCCTTTCTTAGGGCACTGATCACTTTCTTCCTGGTATTATGCATGTGTCTTCTCCTTAAGACTAAAAGCTCCTTAGAGGTAGGACTCTTGCAGCCCTAGCACAGGGTCTTGCTCGAAAGAGAGCATGCTTCCTGTCTGGGGGCTTGATGGGTTGATAGAGAAATACATTAATGCTACTTGGTATGAGTGGGCAACTCTGGAGAGAATCCTGCCCGTGCTCTGAATCTCACCACTGTCTTCCCCTCAGGCACGTCACCAGCAGGAGGCAGCCTCAGCTCAGCTGGAGCAGCTACATCAGGAAGCAAAGCGACAAGAAGAAGTGCTGGCCCGGGAAGTTCAGGAGAAGGAGGCTCTAGTTCGGGAGAAGGCAGCTCTAGAGGTGCGGCTGCAGGCTGGGGAGCGGGACCGGCAGGACCTCTCTGATCAACTACTGGGGCTCAGGTAGGACCCAGACCCAGTTCAGCCAAGGGCAGAAGGAGCTTTTCAAGGCAAAGGGTAGCCAAGCTAAGTTCCCTGCCCAAAGTGTATGGGTTCTATATGAGTTATGAATTTGTGATTGCCCCCCTAACTTCTTCAAGTAGCCAGTACTTACAACTCAACTCCTCTTAAGGAAGGGTAAGGGGCTTCATGGGCAAGAACTCTTTCTGATTCCTGAACCTGACAGCTCAGCCAAGGAGTTCCTGGAGAGCAGTCTGTTTGAGGCCCAACAACAAAATTCTCTGATAGAGGTCACCAAGGGGCAGCTGGAGGTCCAGATTCAAACTGTCACTCAAGCCAAGGAAGTAATCCAAGGTGAGAACCAAATGGAATGGCCACACATGGGGATGTTGAAAGCCGGGAAGGCAGAGAGAAGCTATTAGAGGTCCTTCTCTAGCCAGGTTCAGGGCTTCTGGGATGGGAGTTGCTCAGAGGTCTAGGGAGAGGAGTTTTGTGTGTGTTTTTAATTGATTTTTTTTAAAAGAAAGATAAGGGAGAGAGAGAGATAGAAGCATCGATGAGAGAGAAACATCAATCAGCTCCTCCTGCACAGCCCCACCAGAAACTGAGCCCACAACTCGGGCATGTGCCCTGACCAGGAATTGAACTGGCAACCTCTCGGTGAATGGGTCTATGCTCAACCACTGAGCAACACTGGCCCAGAGGGAAGAGGAGTTTTGGGTTTTTTTATAATATATTTTTTAAAATATATTTTTATTGATTTCAGAGAGAGAGAAACATCAATGATGAGAGAGAATCATTGATCAGCTGCCTCCTGCAAGCCCCCTACTGGGGATTGAGCCCACAACTCAGGCATGTGCCCTTGCCTGGAATTGAACCTGGGCCGCAGGCCGTTGCTCTATCCACTGAGCCAAACCAGCTAGGGCGGGAAGAGGAGGTTTTAAAAGGAGGAGGGCAGAGGCTCAGAGATCAGATCCTGTCCCTTGCATCTTAGGGGAAGTAAGGTGCTTGAAGCTGGAACTGGACACTGAACGGAACCGGGCAGAGCAGGAGCGGGATACAGCAGCCAGACAGCTTGCCCAGGCTGAGCAAGAGGGGCAGACTGCCCTGCAGCAGCTGAATTCAGCCCATGAGGAGGAGGTGAACCGGCTCCAGGAGAAATTGGTAGGTGGTGGATGTGGCTAGGGGATGGGAGAGGCCTCCCTTCAGGGAATGTTCCATCTGCTAACTCTAGGTCCAGATATTACTGCTTATAAGAGTGAAATATGGCCCTGATCGGTTTGGCTCAGTTGATAGAGCATCGGCCTGGGACTGAAGGGTCCCAGGTTCGATTCCGGTCAAGGGCATGTACCTTGGTTTCGGGCATATCCCCAGTAGGGGATGTGCAAAAGGCAGCTAATCGATGTTTCTCTCTCATCGATGTTTCTAGCTCTCTATCCCTCTCCCTTCCTCTCTGTAAAAAATCAATAAAATATATTAAAAAAAAAAAAAGAGTGAAATATGTATAAGACTAGCCTGGTTACCAAGGTGCCAACTCCCGCTTCCAGCTCTTTTTTTTTTTTTTAATTTCCGCGGTTTTTTTTGTTTTGTTTTGTTTTGTTTTTTT
>NW_005871108.1:5269026-5272536 GCF_000147115.1 Myotis lucifugus
TCGGGCCGGCACCGGCAGTCCAACATTTCCTGAGGGGTCCTGGATTGTGAGAGGGTGCAGGCCAGGCTGAGGGACCCCACTGGTGCACGAATCCATGCACCAGGCCTCTACTATGCATATAAGATATTTGGTTAATCTCTTCCCGCCCTCCCCCCTCCCCCTTCCCTCTGAGATTCATCAGTCTGTTCCATGTTCCCATGCCTGCAGTTTCTGCTTGTGTTGAGCGTCTGCCCTCTGGTGGTCAGTGCATGTCATAGCTACTGGTCGAATAGTCAGACGGTTGCTTGGGCTTTTATATATATAAATTACTTTCAGGCGTATAGTGGTTAGACAGTCATATATTTTACAGTGTGTTCCCCCCATATTTCCAGTACCCACCTGGCACCATGCATAGTTATTACAACTTTAGTGACTATATTCATATGCTATACTTTACATCCCCTTGACTATTTTGTAGTTACCAACATGTACATATATATATATTTTTTTTTAATTGATTTCAGAGAGGAAAGGGGAGGGAGAGAGAGACAGAAACATCATTGATGAGAGAATCATTGATCGGCTGCCTCCTGCACACCCCCTACTGGGAATCGAGCCCACAACCCAGGCATATGCCCTCAACTGGAATCGAACCCGGGACCCTTCAGTCGCAGGTCAATGCTCTATCCCAGTGATTCCCAAAGTGGGCGCTACCGCCCCTGGTGGGCGCTGCAGCGATCCAGGGGGGCGGTGATGGCCACAGGTGCATTTGTTTTAACTTTTTTTGTATTACCTTTCTATTCTGAGTTCAATAAATAGTTTCATAATTTCAAACTTCAATGTTTCTAATTTACACCTTTCTTTACTATATTTTACGAAAAAGGTAGAAACATTAATACATATATCTTTCTGTTTAATTGCTATTAAAATTTAAAAAAAATTAATTTCCAGGGGGCGCTGAGTAATATTTTTTCTGGAAAGGGGGCGGTAGGCCAAATAAGTTTGGGAACCACTGCTCTATCCACTGAGGCAAACCGGTTAGGGCCCAATGTGTACTTCTTAATTCCTTCACCTTTTTTATCCAAATCCTCAACCTCCCTCCCCTTTGGCATCCATTAGTCTGTATCTATGAGTCTATTTCTATTTTGTGTGCTCGTTGATTTTGTTCTTTAGATTCCACATATAAGTGAAAACATATGGTATTTGTCCTTCTCTGACTAACTTATTTCACTTAGCATAATACCCTCTAGTTCATCCATACTCTTGCAGATGGTGAGATTGCACTCTTTTTTATGGCCAAGTAATATTCTATTGTATGTATTTACCACAACCTTTAATTCACTTGTCTGTTTTGGGGCACTTGGGTTGCTTCCATATCTTGCCTATTGTAAATACTGCTGCAGTGAACATACGGGTGCATATATTCTTTCAAATTAGACTTTTGGGTTTCTTTGGTCTAGCTTCTAGATCTTAAATAAATAATATGTAAAAAACACTAAGAACAGTTTCTGACATATAGTGAACTCTATATTATTATATGCTAGCTATTATCATTGTTGCGATATGTACAGAGAATTAAATGCGGATCCTGGGATTTAAAATTGGCCCCAGGATGGAAAGGGAGCAGAGGAATGCCTTGGACACATTCTTGCCCAATTCAAAACTATTTTTCTTTTGTCTTTTAATTATATAATTTAGTCCATTTTCTATTATTGTGATTATAGGTATATTTGGATTTATTTCCACCATCTTATGCTATTTGTCCTGCCTTTTTATGTCTTTTGTGGAGGAGAGATCACCTTTCTTAACTTCTTTTAGAGGATTAAATTGGATGATTAAGTTGTAGTCTTTTCTTACCTCTTTTTCTCTCTACTGCTTTGGATGATATGTACTGTATTTTTTATTCTTTTAGTTGTTTCCTTAAATACATATTTATTTTTGGTTAATCCTCACTGGAGGATATATTTCCATTGGTTTTTTATTTATTTACTAGAGGCCCGATGCATGAAATTTGTGCATGGGTAGGGTCCCTAGGCCTGGCTGGCGATCAGGGCCAATCTGTGGGGCGACCAGCAGGGTAATCGGGGGGGGGGACAGGAGGGCTCCTGCTGGCACCCACTTTGGCTGGCCTGGGGCCAGCTCCTGCGTTGAGCATCTGCCCCCTGGTGGTCAATACACATCATAGCGACTGGTCATTCCACTAGTTGTTCTGCTGTTCAGTCAATTTGCATATTAGGCTTTTATTATATAGGATTTATTTTTAGAGAGAGTGGAAGGGAGGGGGAGGAGAGAGTGAAAGAGAGAGAGAGAAAGAGAGAAACCTCGATGTGAGAGAGACACCTTGATTGGTTGCCTCTCCCATGTGTCCCAATGGGGCAACTGGGGTCGGGAATGGAACCTGCAACCCAGGTACCTGCCCTTAACCAAGAATCGAACCCATGACCTTTCAGTATGCTGGCTGATGCTCTAAACACTGAGCCACATTGGCCAGGGCTAGTTGTTTCCTTTTGTATTTTAAAACTAGAGGCTCAGTGCACAAAAATTTGTGCACTCAGGGGGGTCCCTCAGCCCGGCCTGTGCCCTCTCGCAGTCTGGGACCCTTTGGGGGATGTCCACCTGCTGGCTTAGGCCCGCTCCCCAGGGGAACGGGCCTAAGCTGGCAGTCAGACATCCCTCTGGCAGCCCGGGAGCCCTCAGGGGATGTCCACTTGCCAGCGGGAAGCAGGCCTAAGCTGCAGTCGGACATCCTTAGCGCTGCTGAGGAGGTGGGAGAGGCTCCCACCACCACCGCTGTACTGGCAGCCATCAGCCTGGCTTGTGGCTGAGCAGAGCTCCCCGCTGTGAGAGCACACTGACCACCAGGGGGCAGCTCCTGCATTGAGCGTCTGCCCCCTGGTGGTCAGTGTGTGTCATAGTGACCAGTCATCCCAGTCATCGTTCTGCTGTTAGGGTCAATTTGCATATTACCCTTTTATTATATAGGATATATACTTAAAATCTCAAGTGGGGTCAAACATATGGTAACAGAAGGAAATTAGACTTTGGGTGGTGAGCATACAATAGAGTACACAGATAACGAATTATAATGTACCCCTGAAATTTCTGTAGTTATTAACCAATGTTACCTCAATAAATTTATTTTTTAAAAAAACCTTAGGTTAAGCCCAGCTGGCGTGGCTGTGGTTGAGTGTTGAGCTATGAACCAGGAGGTCACGGTTCAATTTCCAGTTAGGGCATATGCCTGGGTTGCAGGCTCCATCCTCAGTGTGGGGGCGTGCAGGAAGCAACTGATCTGATTCTCTCATTGATGTTTCTATCTCTCTCTCCTCTCCCTTCCTCTTTGAAATCAGTAAAAAAATATTTTTTTAAAAGCAAACAAAAGAAACACCTTAGGTTAATCAGTATATTTACTTTTTTCCTGAGTGACATAGGAGCATTCAGAATATTTCACCTTCATTCACTCCTCTCAACCTATGTACAGTTTTTTAAAAATATATTTTAATTGATTTCAGAGAGGAAGGGAGAGGGAGA
>NW_005871108.1:5272636-5277596 GCF_000147115.1 Myotis lucifugus
GGAATCGAACCTGGGACCTCAGTCTGCAGGCAGTGCTCTATCACTACACAAACCAGGTAGGGCCCTATGTACAATTTATCATGATGCTGGTGATGATAGATATTAAATTCTAAATACTTCTGGGTACAAAGCACCATTTAAAGTGTTTTACATGGCCCAGCCAGTGTTGCTTAGTGGTTGAGCATTGACCTATGAACCAGGAGGTCACAGTTGAATCCCAGTCAGAATAAATGCCTGGGTTGTGAGCTCAATCCCCAGTAGGTAGTGTACTAGAGGCAGCCAATCAGTGATTCTCTCTCATCATTGATGTTTCTATCTCTCCCTTTCCTTCCCTCTCTGAAATCAATTAAAAAAATCTATCTATCTATCTATATAAAATATTAAAAAATAAAGTGCTTTACACACTTATTTTTTTTTTTTTATAAATTTGTAGTTTTGTTGTTGTGTTTTTAATCCTCACCCAAGGATATTTTTTCCATTGATTTTTAGACAGAGGAGGGAGAGAGAACATCGATGTGAGAGAGACTCATCAGTTGGTTGCTTGGTTGCCTCCCCCATGCACCTGGACCGGGGCCAGGGATTAAATCTGCAACCCAGGTGTGTGTCCTTGACTGGAAATTGAATCTGTGACCCTTTGGTGAGCAGTGAGCAGGCCAACACTAACCATGGAGCCACGCCAGCCAGGGCTACATGACTTATCTTAATCCTCTAAACCAGTGGTTCTCAACCTTTGGGTCGCCAACCTATGGGTTGCGACCCCTTTGGGGGTCGAACGACCCTTTCACAGGGGTCGCCTAAGATCATCGGAAAACACATATATAATTACATATTGTTTTTGTGATTAATCACTCTGCTTTAATTATGTTCAATTTGGAACAATGAAAATACATCCTGCTAATTTTATGGTTGGGGGTCACCACAACATGAGGATCTGTATTAAAGGGTCGTGGCATTAGGAAGGTTGAGAACCACTGCTCTAAACAATCCTAGGAGGGAGGACACTGTTGTTATCACCATTTTTCAAGATGAGGAAACTGAGACACTGAGATGTGATAGACTTTAACTGAGGTCACACTAGTAGTGTTGGACTAAAGACTAATCCAGGCAGCCTGGCTCCAGAGCCCTTCACCACTAACGGAGGGTGCTGGGTTAGTCTGGGAGATCAGGGAAGGCTTTGGTGACTGGTGGACCTCTGGGAGGACCGATGCCGCATCCTAGTGCTCTTGTATAATACAGGGACACCCTCGCTGGGCTCAGCCTGACTTTTTGGAAGGCGAACTGCCTCCCTGAGCAGGGGAGAGTGGGCCGCAGAGAGCGAGTCTGCCACCTCAGTTCCTTGTTACAGCTGTGAGCCATGATGTGGTTGCTTTAAAATAACGCATACTCGTAACTTTTATTAGGGACAACTACACTTTAGAAAGTACTTTTATGTGTGGCACCATTTGATTTTTTTTATAAATCTCATTTGATTCTCATAAAGTTTGATGAGATAGGGAAGGCAGGGGTTATTAGCCTTCCTTCACAGATGAGGAAACGGGCTTCGAGCAGTACCAGGTCATACAGCTGGTGAGCAGTGGACTTACTCTCATTCAGTTCTTCTGCCACCTCTCCTCACCCATTTGGTTCTAACAGTGTTCCTTTGTATGACCAGGAGAAAGAGTGCTCCCGGCACCAGCAGGAACTGGATAAGGCTCTGGAGACCCTAGAGAAGGAGAAAATGGAGCTAGAAATGAGGCTGAGGGAGCAGCAGGCAGAGACCGAGGCTCTTCGGACCCAGAAGGAAGAAGAACGGGCCAAGGCCGAGAGCGCCCTATGCCAGGTGGGAGGCTGGATGTCCAGCCTGCGGCTCCCCTGCCTGTGAACACTTCCTTTTCCACTCCCCAGAGCAGTACCGCAGGGGCTTCTAGAAGAGTGTAGCCACCCATTTGCTGCGAGTGAGCTGGGTGACAAGCAGCATTAACTGCAGGGCCGGCAGTACGTCATACTTCCTGCGGGAGGGCTGGCGTTTACCACATCCTGTCAGCTTGAAAACTAGTGGCAATCTTTGCACTTCCTGGTTCTCAGTCAGTGGGTCCAGTCCTTCCTTTGCCCTCAGCCCCCACCCCGTTTGCTGGAAGAGCAATCGAATAGCTGGAATATGCTGGTGGCCTAGTGGCTGAGCATGGTGACCTCGATCCAACAAGCCCTGCACTCCTGTCCCTCCACAGATGCAGCTCGAAACAGAGAAGGAGAGGGTGTCCCTCCTGGAGACACTGCTGCAGACCCAGAAGGAACTGGCAGATGCCAGCCAGCAACTGGAACGGCTGAGGCAGGACATGAAGGTTCAGAAGTTAAAGGAGCAGGTATGGAGGGTGGTCCTGGGCAGGGAAGAAAGGGGAACATTGATTCACTCATGCAGCATTGGCCAGTTCTTTGGCACTTCGGGTCAGGCCCTGTGCTGGGTGGTAACATACGGCCAACATCACGGTGTGGCGCCCAGTGAACATGACAGACATGGTCCCTGCCCTCAAGGAGCTTACTTTCCAGTAGCAGAGACAGACCAGGAGGAGCAGACACAAAGTAAAAGAGATAATTGCAGGTTGTGATACGTGCTGTAAAGGAAATGCATAAGGTGATATAATTGAGACTGATTCAAAAGTGGCCACTTTGGGCAAGGAGGTCAGGGAGGACCTCAAGGAGAAAGTAACATTTGAGCTGAGACATGAGGTTTAAAAGCCCCGTGAACAATAGGGATGAACCTTGGGAACATGCTGAGTGAAAGAGCCAGTCACAAGAGGCCATACAGTGTATGATTCCATTGATAGGAAATGTCCACAATAGGCCAACCTACAGAGACAGGAAGTAGATGCGTGGTTGGGAGTGAGAATAAGAGATAGCGGGTACAGTTTCTTCTGGGTGATGACAATGTTCTAATATTGATTGTAGTGGTAGTTGTAAAACTCTGTAAATGCGCTGAAAACGTTGAATTTTACGCTTTAAATGGGTGAATTGTGTGGCATCTGAACTATGTCTCAGTAAAACTGTTAAAAAGCAAAGAAGCCAGCGATTTGAAGAGTAGGTTAGGCAGAGGAAATAGGCGCCATAAGGGCCCTGGGACAGACAGCAAAGGGCGTGGGGAGTTCCAGGACAGAAAGGAGGCGGCATGGCTGCAGCGTGATAAGCTCAGGGTGAGTGGAAAGATAGGCAGGAGCCCTTTGTCAGCCATGGCAGGAGCCTGGATTTGTTCAAGGGCAATGGGGAAATGTTGGTACTTAGGAAGCAGAGAAGGACATAATTTAATGTGTGTTGGGGGTGAGGGGCGGGTATGAAGTAGAAATAGGGCTGTGCAACGGGAGGTTGTTGTGATGGTCTAAGGGACTGCTGCCAATTCAGGGACCCTGACCGAGAACTCCTGGGTGAGCCAGTGCACTTTGTGAGGGAGGAGAGGGAATAGGAGGTGAGGAGTTGAGGTGGCAGGGCATGACAGACACAAGGTGGATTGCTGGGTCCTGCTTTAGCTTTTTGCTACCCCCAACTAAAAAATCAGTATTTATATGATATTTGATTTTCTACAGCATGAATTTCAAGGCCCCCTGTGAAAGCTTTCCTCTTCTCACAGCTGTCTTCTCCCTTTGCAGAGACCATTGGAATGCTGCAGACCCAGCTCCGGGGAGGCTCGGCGGGAGCTGGAGCAGGCAGCCCAGCAGCACAGAGATGACCTCACCGCCCTCCAAGGAGAGAGCAGCTCCCTGCTACAGGATAAGATAGACCTGCAGAAGCAGGTCCCTCCTCCTCTCTCCCAGCCCCACTCCCTCCTGCAGAACAAGGGGAACCTTGGGAGCTTGGGAGGAGAAGGCTAGGCCCCAGTGCTGAGTGGAAGATGGAAGGGTACTCAGAGCTGAGCACGGGCCCCTTGAGCTCTGGGTGGTAATCTTCCTGTGATGACTACAGAACTTAGATATTCTCAGGCAGCTCCACTGTCAGTTGTTCTTTTTGTCTTCCCTCCTGGTTCATAGGTTGACACTCAACCACTGAGCCACACCAGCTAGACCAGATTGCTTTTTTTATTCTGATTACTTTTCCTTCTCAAAATCCTATATCAGATGGTGTTCTGATTGTTCATTTTAAAAAATACAATCACTATACACTTGCCTGTCTTTATTCAGCATATGTGAGGCTGGGAGACAGGTGACTAAGCTGAATGGTGTTTGGGGAGGAGGGTAGTTAAGAAGAGTATGTAAGGATTGATTGGTGGAACCTCCAGAGCACTGGAAATGAGCTGGTAATTGAGGTAAACCTTGAAGGACCATGAAGCCCTAGGCGAGAAGCATCCTCCTTCTGGGCCCCTGCCCTTGGTCCTCATGTCCTTAACTTTTCAGGTGGAGGACTTGAAGTCTCAGCTGGTTTCCAAGGATGACTCCCGGAGGCTGGTGGAGCAGGAGATTCAGGAGAAGCGGAGAGAGGCCCAGGAATGTAGCCGAATTCAGAAAGAGTTGGAGAGAGACAAAGCCAGGTAGGCTAGACAAGCCACGAAGTTGGCTTTTGCCTATCTCGCTCCAGTGGTCACTGGGAGGTTGACAGTTTTTTGCTCAGGTCATCTAGCCTTTCATGTCTCCAGCTGTGGGCTGTACAAGTAGCCAAGGGGGTAGGACACAGACCCTGTCTTCCAAGCCTACACTTCATTTACTTAGTAAATATTTAGACAAATGCATATGTACCAGGCACTATGCCAGGGGTCAGGATACAGTGATAAACAAGACAGTATGGTCCCCATTTCAACAGAATTTATAATTTTGTAGGGAAGACATTAATCAAATAACCCCCAAAATAAATTATTGCAGATTATGTTCCATGATGTGGAGGAAAGAAACAGGATGCTGAAATAGAAATGGGGCAGGCTGGGGAGGGAGATCTACTTTAGATGTTAGGGAAGTCCTTCCTCCACTGCAGGGTGAAATGGAGCCACCATGCAAAGGGTGGG
>NW_005871108.1:5278348-5316223 GCF_000147115.1 Myotis lucifugus
GGGACCTTAATAGGGGTGTTGGGGATGTACAGAGGGGATAGAGCCAGATTGGACATGTTAATTTTAGGTATGATATAGATTATTTCTGGAATTTCCCAGAGAAGAAATTAACTATGAAGTTGAAATTGGGTATCATATGCGAGAAGTATTTAGGAGCACTCAGTAAGTGCTCAAAAAATAGAAGTTTTTATTGTTACACTGTAATCATTATCATTACTATCTCCATTTTGATTAAATGTTTAGAACAGTCAGATGAGAAGGTAGTTCTTCATTCCCTGAGAGGACGGCCTAGCCCTCTGACCCCTCTCTTTTCAGCCTGACTCTGTCTCTAGTGGAAAAGGAACAGAGACTCCTTGTTTTAGAAGAAGCTGACTCTGTTCGACAACAGGAGCTGCGTTCCCTGCACCAGGATCTGCAGGAAGCCCAGGGAGGGCAGAAAGAGCTCAGTGCCCAGGTACTTCCCACCAGTGATGGGCCCTATTCCCTGGTGGAAGCCTGCCCCTGGAGTGGGAGATGATTGCTCAGAGTTGGTTCATGAAGAGGACCTTTCTCTTTCCTTATTACAGAGCATGCTGGGACGTCAGCAGCCCTGGCAGGAGGGGGAAGCCAGGACTGGGCAGGGTGGGGGTTTGGAACCTGACACAGAGTTTGACCACCTGTGGAGAACCTGAGGGCCCAGAACATTGTTCCTAAAGGGCAGAGCTCATGCAGGCCTAGTTCATTCAAGCATGGCTACTCCCTGGTGTGCTTTGTCTGTTTGGCAAGACACAGCAGGGCCATAGTATTACTCCAGAATACTACGTAGGCAGCAGGGGGACTCAGTCTGCTCAATCCTTGGTGCAGAGGAAAGATGGAACTAGGAGGGGATGAGTAAGAGAGAGGCAGAAGACTGCAGGAGATAAGGACCCAGATCCTGAGTTAGACTCCCAGCTCTACTGCTTCCGGGTTGTGTGAGCATCAGTTTCTTCATCCATGAAACAAGGGTGATACTTGTTAACCATTATAGTTATATGTAAAGTGTCATGAACACAATAAGCATTCAATAAATGGTAGCCAGTATTACTGTGACTGGTCTTCTTAGGTTCAGTGTCAGGGTTTCAGGCAGAATTCTAATAGCAGGGAGTTGGCATAGTTGCCAGGGGGGCCAGAGCCAAAGCCCATTTGCGTAGCCTACACTCACGTGTAGGAGTGAGTAGGTAGGGGTGCAGGTCAGATCTTGGGTAGTACTCCTTGCAGTACTGCCTACCTGCCCAGATCAGGTTGGTGCGGGGGTTGAGTAGTATAAGACCAGGGAGGGTCTGAGGAGCAGGTATCCACTCCCTGCTCAGGGTGACTACTTCCTCCCTGTAGGTGGAACTACTGAAGCAGGAAGTAAAGGAAAAAGAAGCTAATTTTCTGGCCCAGGAAGCACAGCTGCTGGAGGAGCTAGAAGCATCTCGAGTAACAGAGCAGCAGCTGCGAGCTTCCTTGTGGGCCCAGGAAGCCAAGGAAGCCCAGCTACAGCTGCGACTGCGCAGCATGGAGAGCCAGCTGGAGGCGCTGGCTGCAGAGCAGCAGCCTGGGCACCATGCCCAGGCCCAGCTAGCCAGCCTCTGTTCTGTCCTGCAGCAGGCCCTGGGGTCTGTTTGTGAGAGAGCAGGCCTGAGCTGAGTGGCGGGGGAGACTCTGCTCCCTCCTTCTGGGGTCCTGAGCCAGGTGAGGCAGCCATCTAAGAACTCAGTCCTTTGGGCCAAAGCCAGGCCTAGCTCCCTGGGGAGAAGGAAGAGGAATGCAGTTCCTTAGACAGTATGCCACAACGCTAAAGCCACAGACTCTGGAATTAACCCAGAGTTTGAACGCCCCCAGCTCTACGATTTGCTAGATGTGTGTCCTTGCACAAGTCACCTGTCCTCTCTGAGCTTGATTCTCTCAATTACAAAATGCAGATGTTAAAAGTACCTACCTTTCAGGACTTTTCTAAGGAGTTAATGAGGTTACAGAGGTAAAATAGCCCACACAGTTCCTGGCACTTATTGGATGATGGCTAGCATTACTGAGCGCCCACCACAGTGCCTGGCACGTAGGTATGCAGACAGTGCATGATGAGAGGACTACTTAGAAGGGCTTCTTTGAGGAGAAGAGGATCAGTGGGAAGGCCAAGGCCATGTCTGAAGAGGTAGAGCTGTTTTTTTCAGACTGTAACCAAGTCAGGAGGTATTGCCTCATTTATTCAGATCAAAATGGAACGAGAATCCTCTTTAAGAGAGGGCCCCTCCTGACGGCTCTCTCGGCTGAGGCGGTGGCATCTGCCCTCCACAAGCTCCACCAAGACCTGCGGAAGACTCAGCAGGCCCGGGTATGTTTCCCTGCTCTCCTCCCCTGAAAAGATTCATGCAGCAGTTTAACCTGTTTTCTTCCTGAGATCAGGTTGGGATAAGTTCCATCTTTATCACTTATGACCTGGAAACCATGAACAAAGCATTTGGTTTTCTGGGCCTTGGTTTTGCTAGTAAAGTCAGGCAAATCATGCCTGCCTCACAGGGTTGAGAATGTTAGATCAGTGAGGGGCTTATGTGAGCCCTATAAGCTAGAAACCCTGTACAAATGTGTGACATTATTTTGTATCCTTTTCCTCTAACCATGAATTATTCTTGGTGCCAAGACCTTCAAGAAAAAAAACAACAAATTGAGACCACTGAGATTTGAGGTTGTCATTTATAGGAACATGCTAAGCCTACGACTGAACTAAATGTCCTGTAAATTCCATCTCGTAGTGAACTTATTAGCCAATAAAAAAATAGTGCCACCATATGCCAGCTCGTCTGAGCTGGGGACACAAAATGCAGAAAGACCTGATTGCTCCCTCAAGAAGGCTTATAACATGGCTGAGGAGCCAAATTGCATTGTAAGATAAAGCAGAACCAATAGAATTAGCTGGATCAATACAGATGCACATGATGGTAATAGGAGGGACAATTCATTCTGACTTGAGGAAGGTCAGAAGGAAGAAATGACCTCTGAGTTAGGCTTTGAAGGAGGAGTTTAGGGAGAGGAGAGGTGACCCTGGGCTAAAACTTTAGCAACAGTTCTGTTTCAAATGACACAGATGGGACAAAAAGGGATTCTAGGCTCTAGTCAGCTGGAGCAGAGCTTGTCATCACTCAGGAAGCCAAGCGTATACGAGTTCAGAGGTAAATAACTCAGGATTATGAGAGTAGGTCCCGCTGGCAAACCCCAAAAGAGGCTGAAGGGAAGAAGAGGGCTTGGGCCCTGGACTGGGATAGGTTTGTGGGAGATGAGGAACGTGAGGTTAGCCATGCCCTTTCTTTCCCAGGATGACCTGAGGAATCAGGCACAGAAGCTGAAACAGCATCTCACTGATACAGAGGCTGAGAAGAGCCAGGTCCAAACAGAGTTGCGGGATCTGCAGAGGCAACTCTCCCAGAACCAGGAAGGTGAGAAGCTCAAGGCAGGCACAAGGATTTGGAGGGAGGAGAGGAAAGGCGGAAAGCCCTGAAGGGGCAGAAACAGGCCTAGCAGCCACTCTTCACTGCTTGCCCACAACTGTGAGAAGATACCTAGAGGCATCTCCAAAGGGGTGAGACCCCATGAACTGTTTTCTGCTTCCCGTGGCCTTTGAGGGCCATCCTGGCAAAAGGGATTAAGAGGAACAGATTTGGTGAAGTGAGAAGTTGCTGGCTAGGCTTTTGCTTTCTCTCTCTGCAGATTAAAAATTGGCAGCCCAAGGCCAGGAATGTGAGGACATTTTAAAATTCTTTATCTTTTGTCATTGATCCGTGTTACTTATTTTTTTCATCTTCAACTATGTCCCCCAAATTATTTAACCTTTAACAGCAGGATTGAGGACTGTTTGAGAGATACCAAGGAGGGGGAATATGGGGAGAACGTATCTGTGCCACAGCCATGGGCTGAAAAGGGTGGTGACCACTTGGAAGGGAAAGGAGAGGGGAGGATCTTGAGGCTCAAGGCTCTACTGTAGAAGAGAAGAGGACAACTTGGGGAGTGGGTCTGGGTCGTGAAAGTATCTCAGAGGTCTCCCTGAGAGACACACACATAGATCTGGGTTAGGTGCATTCTGCAGAAATGGTAGGGATGGGGGAAGCCAGCAGAGTAACCCTAGTCTCCAAGAACCAGATCAAAATCCTAGAGTAGGAGACTCGCAAGGATCTCCATTGTCATCCAGCTCAACCCTGTCTGGAATCCAGAGTTGAGGATCTGAATGTGATCAGGCTGAGAAATTGTTGGGATGGTTATAAGGCAGTGCTGGAGCTGCGCAGCAGACACAGACATGAGTCTGGAAGCAGCCAGGAGCCTAGACAAACAGGAGCAGCTGGCAGATGGGTGATGTCTCTGTGAAACTGGATATAATTCTCTCCTTGGCCTTCTTCCCCTTTGATTCTGTTTCCCATCGTCCATCTGCCTCTACCTCCCACTTTTCCTCCACCCCCAACCATGGGCCTTGCTCCACTACCTCTCCTCTTCCCAAAGAGAAATCCAAGTGGGAAGAAAAACAGAAGTCCCTAGAGTCTGAGCTGATGGAACTGCACGAAACTGTGGCATCCTTACAGAGTCGCCTACGGCGAGCAGAGCTGCAGGGAATGGAAGCCCAGGTATGGTGGTACTGATGTGGGGCGGGGGTTGCTTCAGGAGTCGTCCCTCAGGACCCAGCTCTAGCTCTCAGACCCATCTTGGTCTATAGTCCTATCCCATCCTTATTTGTGCCCAGCTTCCTTCAGCAGTGTCTGTTTCTCTGGCTGGCCCCACTCCCTGAGCCACTATTAAGGCCTCAGTGAATCCTCCTTTTGTCCCTTGCCCTGAAGGACCAGAGTCTGGGATGACTCATTTGCACAATGCGTTCTCTGGGCGTAGCAGAGCCCTGGGACATGGTAGGTATGTTCTTTCACAGTAGTTAGTAGCGTAAGTGGAATGCAGGAGTTCTTTTGGTCCAAGTCCTTGACAATGCTGGTGCTACAAAGTAAGGAAAGACAGGACCTGGTTGGAGTGATGGTATCAAGGAAGTGTGGTCTAAGGTGGCTGTGCATCTTGTTTTGCAGAATGAGCGACAGTTACTTCAGGCAGCTAAGGAGAACCTGACAGCCCAGGTGCAACATCTGCAAGCATCTGTCACAGAAGCCAGGGCTCAGGCGAGTGCTGCAGGGGTCCTGGAAGAAGACCTGCGAACTGCTCGCTCAGCGCTGAAATTGAAAAATGAGGAGGTGGAGAGTGAGCGCGAGAGAGCCCAGGCTCTGCGGGAGCAGGGCGAGCTGAAAGTGGCCCAAGGAAAGGCTTTACAGGAGAACTTGGCTATCCTGGCCCAGGCCTTATCTGAAAGAGAAGGGGAGGTGGAGGCTTTGCAGGAAAAAATCCAGGAACTGGAGAAGCAGCGGGAAATGCAGAAGGCAGCTTTGGAATTGCTGTCTCTGGACCTAAAGAAGAGGAACCAAGAGGTGGATCTGCAACAGGAACAGATTCAGGAGCTGGAGAGGTGCAGGTCTGTTTTAGAGCATCTGCCCATGGCCGTCCAGGAGCGAGAGCAGAAGCTGACTGTGCAGAGGGAGCAGATCAAAGAGCTCGAGAAGGATCAAGAGACGCAGAGGAACGTTGTAGAGCATCAGCTTCTAGAACTCGAGAAGAGGGACCAAGTGATCGAGTCCCAGAAAGGACAGATTCAGGATCTGAAGAAGCAGCTGGTTACTCTGGAGTGCCTGGCCCTGGAACTGGAGGAAAACCACCGCAAAGTAGAGTGCCAGCAAAAGGCAATTGAGGAGCTGGAGAGCCAGAGGGAGGTGCAGAGGGTGGCTCTGACCCACCTGACCCTGGACCTAGAGGAGAGGAGCCAGGAGCTGCAGGTGCTAAGCAGCCAGGTCCACGAGCTGGAGAGCCACAGCAGCCTTCTGGCAGGAGAGCTCCAGGAGAAGGACCAGGAGGTGAAGTCCCAGCGAGAACAGATCGAGGAGCTGCAGAGGCAGAAAGAGCGTCTGACTCAGGACCTCCAGAGGAGGGACCAGGAGATGGTGCTGCAGAAAGAGAGGATTCAGGTCCTTGAAGATCAGAGGACACTGCAGACCAAGATTCTAGAGGAGGACCTGGAACAGATCAAGCTTTCCTTGAGAGAGCGAGGCCGGGAGCTGGCCTCTCAGAGGCAGCTGATGCAGGAGCGGGCAGAGGAAGGGAAGGGCCAGAATAAAGCACAGCGAGGGAGCCTCGAGCACATGAAGCTAATCCTGCGTGACAAGGAGAAGGAGGTGGAATGCCAGCAGGAGCGTATCCAGGAACTTCAGGAACACAAGGGCCAGCTGGAACAGCAGCTCCAGGGCCTACACAGGAAGGTGGGAGAGACCAGCCTACTCCTGACCCAACGAGAGCAGGAGATAGTGGTCCTGCAGCAGCACCTGCAGGAAGCCAGGGAGCAGGGGGAGCTGAAAGAGAAGTCACTTCAGGGCCAGCTAGAAGAGGCCCAGAGAGCCCTGGCCCAGAGGGACCAGGAGCTCGAGGCCCTGCAGCAGCAACAGCAGCAGGCCCAGGGGCAGGAGGAGGTGGTGAAGGAAAAGGCAGGCACACTGCAGAGAGCTCTGGAGCAGGCCCACATGACACTGAGAGAGCGCCAGGGAGAGCTTGAGGACCAGAGGGAACATGTGCAAAGACTCCAGGAAGAACTGACAGTGGAGGGACAACGGGCACAGGCCCTGGAGGAGGTGTTGGGTGACCTAAGGGCTGAATTTCAGAAGCAGGAGAAGACTCTGCTGGCCCTCCAGCAACAGTGTGCGGAGCGGGCACAGGAGCACGAGGCGGAGGCCAAGGCCTTGCAGGACAGCTGGCTGCAGGCAGAGGCGATGCTCAAGCAACGGGACCAGGAGCTGGAGGCCCTGCGGGCAGATAGCCAGTCCTCCCAGCATCAGGAGGAGGCTGCCCGAGGCCAGGTCGAGGCTCTGCAGGAGGCCCTCAGCAAGGCTCAGGCTGCCCTGCAGGAGAAAGAGCAGCATCTCCTTGGACAGGCAGAACTGAGCCGCAGCCTTGAGGCCAGCACAGCCACCTTGCAGGCTGCCCTGGACTCCTGCCAGGCACAAGCCCGGCAGCTGGAGGAGGTCCTAAGGAAGCGGGAAGGTGAGATCCAGGACCGGGATCTCCGACACCAGGCGGCCGTGCAGGAGCTCCAGCAGGCACTTGCACAGAGGGATGGAGAATTGAGACATCAGAGGAAACAGAGGCAGCTGCTGGAGAAGTCTCTGGCCCAGAGGCTCCAAGAGGATGTGATCCAAGAGAAGCAGAATCTGGGGCAGGAAAGAGAGGAAGAGATGAGGGGCCTTTATGAGAGCCTAAGGGAGCTACAGCTGACTCTAGCACAAAGGGAAGAGGAGATCCTGGAGCTGAGAGAGCAAAGGAAGAATCTGGAGGCCTCAGCCCACAGCCGCAAAGCCTCCCCAGTGGAGGAGCCCTCTACAAAACTTGACTCTTTAGGACCCAGGCTGCAGCAGGAGCTGGAGCGGTTACAGGCAGTCCTGAGACAGACGGAGGCCAGGGAGATCGAGTGGAGGGAGAAGGCCCAGGACTTGGCGCTGTCCCTGGCCCAGAGCAAGGCCAGTGTTAGCAGTCTGCAGGAAGTAGCCATGTTCCTCCAAGCCTCTGTCCTGGAGCGGGACTCAGAACAGCAGAGGCTGCAGGTGAGTCATCAATGGGTCATCAGGACCAGGGGGCAGAGCCCTGGGCGGCTGAACTCAGGCACTGCCTGCCACCCTCCACTTGTGTACCTCAAGGTGTGGGAAAGCTGAGGTCCCGAGCATCTCAGCGTAAGTGGAATCCGGGTAGTTGTGCTAGTCTGGGGGGGATGCGAAGAGAATAAGATACCCACAGTCCCTACCCTCATCGAGCTTACAGTCTGGATAAGCAGTTAGAATGCAGCACCTAATACTCAGTGCTTCTTTGGGGAAGTTTAGTGTGCTCTGAGTATGCTAGAGGGACAGCCTACCTTTCCTGGGGGTGAGTCCCGAAGGGCTTCCTGGTAAAAGTGGTGGTAAAGGTTAGATCTGAAGGGACCAGCAAGGAATTAGCCAAGCACAGGTGGGGAGGAGCTTTCTGAGTAAGACAGAACATGAGTATCTGTGTAGGGAGTGCAGGCTCCTGGAACCTAGAGGAGGAGATGGCAAGAAAAGTGAGGACAGCAGGGGCCCCATCATTCCGGGCTTATGAGTCATGTTAAGGATGTGGATGACCAGTGAGAAGTGGATGAAGGGTTTAGGGCAGGCGAGTGACATGATCAGATATACAGTCCAGAAAGATCACTCAGGCTGCTGTGTGGAGCAACACTAGACCTGAGGAGACCAACTAGGAGGCTGTAACCGAGGTCAGGGGAGAGATGGTGACCTGAGATACTAAGTGCAGATGGAGGCACAAGGGCAGACTTAGATGATCATAGGACGTCAGGCAGTTGATTGGCTAAGAGACTGTGGAGTAAAGAAAGGACAGAAAGAAATCAGAACCCAGGTTTCTGCTGAGATGCACAAAGGCAGGTTTGGGGAAGAGGAGTGGAATGAGTTTAATTTGGAAATAGAGTAAGGTACCTGTGGGACATGCAAGGGGGGATGTCCAGCAGGCAGATCTGTCAAGTGATCTGAAGGTAAAGATGAACTTGAGACTAGAGAGACTTTGGAGTATCAGCAGTTAGGAATAAGTGGGCTCCTTAGTGGGATGGTGAGTGAGAAGGAAGAGGACCTTAGGGTATAACATTTAACCTCAAGGTCAGGGGCCATGTCTTAGTCATCTCTGCACGCCCAGCACTGAGCACCAGGCCTCCACAGAGTAGGCAGCCAGGAAAGAAGGGTTGACTGTTGGACACAGAGAGGCATTGTCTCTTTTGCCGAGAGGAACCAAGCCCATTTTTCCTGGGAGACTGACTCTACAGCCTTGTGCTGAGCCCCGGAGAACCCCCTTCATCATCTCCAGGGACTTGCCTTCTGGGAGCTCACAGTGCTCTGCTCTGGTTAAAGGGCAACATGCTTAGAAGGGGTTACGTTTATGAACCTAGGAGTCAAGTTCCTGGGTTTGCAATGCAGTTCTACAGTTTATTAGCTGTGCCTTCACTTCTCTGGCTCTTGGCTTTCTCATGGATAAAATAGAGAATGATGGTACCAGCTCCATAGGGCCGTTTTGTGTATGAAATGAGATTGTATGTACAAAGTGCATAGGAGGAAAGCATTCAGTGAGTGGAGTGACTGTCCTATTTCCAGGCCCGCTCTTAGAGGCACAGAAAAAGTAGGTGTACAACTGGGCAGGAGGGCACTTCCTGACCCTGTTCTTGGGTTACTAAGCAGTATTTTCTCTACTGTGGCTCGGGTCAGCCTCTCCTGCCACACCCACTCAAGAACATCTTTCAGTGCAACCCTTCGTCACAGTAGTACCATTTTTTTATTTTAGGCATTTTATATGCTGGGCACTGTTACTCTCACTTTTTTCCACAACAACCCTGAAAAGTAGGAACTGTTATTATTTTCACCTTATAGATGAGAAGTGACGGTTCGGGGGGTTGATAACTTGCCCAAGGACATACAGCTTAGTAAGTGGCAAAACTAGAATTAGATCCAAGCAGCCTTTTTACTATGCAGCTCTTCCTCCCAGACAACCTCCACCCCCACACACACACACTCATCTGTCTCTCTTCTCGGCCATTATCATGTATGAAGCAGAGTGCCTGGAATATATCAAGCACTAGGTTCCCCACTTATCTAAAGGGATTAATTCCAAAGGTTTGATTTATGCTTCAAGGAACATGTATTCATTTTACAAATGAGGAAATTGGGGTTTGGAGAGCCTCTCCTGACCAAAGTCATCTAGCCAATAAGTGATGACACAATACCCAGCTCTGTGTGGCTCCAGCGTCCATGCTCTTTCCAACGCTGCAAGTTATCACTTAGCCGGTGGGAGATCTAAAACGAGACAGGTTTCAGGCCTAGCCCACCATGTATCTTGTTTTATCCATCTGTGAAGTGAAGGTTTTGCACTAGAATAGCTCAGAGGCTCCAGGGCACACAAGATTATACCCAGATGAGAAAATTGAACTGAGGATAGAGGTGGAGTGAGTCTGGATCTGAGGTTGTGATGACATTTGTTCCACACCCTGACACCCCAGGATGAGTTGGAGCTCACCAGACAGGCCCTGGAGAAGGAGCGCCTCCACAGCCCCGGCCCGACCAGCAGAACAGAACAGGGGCCCAGAGGAGAGGCAGGTGGACAGCTGGGGCAGGTGAGCTGTGGGTCTGGGGGAACAGATGGCCCAACAGAGAGCTTGTGTCCAGGGGGCTTGTCCCCTTCTCTTGGGACTTGTATCCTGAATCCCAGACCTGCCAGATTGGTCCCTTTGCCCTCTATCTGTTCACCTGTCTAAGGCACTGCCCAGGTGAGATTCACAGGTCTCTCCCACAGGTCTCAGGAGGAGAGGCAGAGCCCAGTGCTGGGACGCAGGAGAAGCAGCCATGGGAACAAAGGCTTGAACACCTGCAGCAAGCAGTGGCACAGCTGGAGGTTGACCGGAGCAGGCTACAGCACCACAATATCCAGCTGCGCACCACCTTGGAGCAGGTAACATCTATCCTCAGCTCCCTCCTCCGGGGCCCAGTGGACATGATCTCTACTGGCCCTGCCCTCAGAGCAGGGGCTGGTACACTTTAGTCCAAGGGCCAAGTTCAGCCTACTGCCTATTTCTGAAAATAAAGTTTTATGGGGATACAGCCAAGCCCCTTCATTCATGTATTGTCTACAGCTTCTTGCAGGCTACAGTAATGGAGCTGAATAGTTGCAACAGAGGTCAGATGGCTCACAAGCCCCAAAAGATGTTTGTTAACCTTTGTTCCAAAAGCCTGAGAGGACGCCAATTACTCTATCAACTCAATGCAAAAAATCAGCCAAGAGACAGCTGGTATCTCAAAAAACTCGTTAGTCGGGCAGTTTAGCTCCCCATGACTGCTGTAGTTGCAACAGAGGTCAGATGACTCACAAGCCCCAAAAGATGTTTGCTAATATTTGTGCCAAAAGCCTGAGAGGACGCCCTACCTTTCCTGCCCAGGAGCACTTCCTGACACTCAGGGCTGCCCTAGCATGTGCTCCCCTCAGCAAGCAGTTTAGCTCCCCATGACTGCTGTCCCCTGCCATCACGCCCACACATGCACTGGCCTTCTCTTGAAAAGGCGAGCTGAGCCCTGACTTCTCACTTGCCTCCTGGCAGGTGGAGCGAGAGCGGAGGAAGCTGAAGAGGGAATTCCTACGCACATCGAGATCAGGGGTCCTGGAGACCAGTGAAGCCACAGCATCATCCCCCACACCACAGGTTTACCTCTTCATTGACTGCAGCCTCAGGAGAGCCAGTCCGTGGCTACCCTTGCAAGGGGCGACAGCCACTTCGGCCAATCCAGAGAGCCCCTCCTGACCCGGCTCTGCCCCAGGCAGCACTGCTCAGTGTGTCCCTGACCCCGGAAGGAGGCTCAGCTTCGGTGGGGTGGAGTCAGGGCTAGCAGCCCTGCATTCTGAGGAACTCAGCCCATCGGTAGACAGCCCGCACCCTCAGAGGGAGACTGTTTCTGTGTGCTGAGCATCTCCCAGCTCTCCACCCCCTTCCTTTAATAAGAGCTTCTCAACGGCAGACACCTGGTCTTACCTCCTCTCTGCATCCTTAGCTCGGAGCCAGGACTAGCACAAAGCAGGTGCATGCTGTACTTCTGTAAACGAAAAGGTGCCTCCGTGAAGCCAGTGCCTTCCAAGCCTTTTTGGAAATTCAGCGTCAGATCTCCGTGGGCATCACCCATTAGGCTGGTTTGGGCCTCTCCTTGCCCTGGTGCCCTATAGCGTTCAGGCTGAGTTCCAACACTTCTGACCCATAGCCCTTGCCCTGGCCCCCAGGACTGTGATGAGCTGAGGAGGCCTGCAGAACCCCTGGGGTGGGAAGGCCTCTTCCAACAGGAATGGCATTTGTCTTCCACAGAATGGAAGAGGACAGAAGGGCTCTTCAGAGGTCAAGCACATGGTTGAACTGCAGGAAGAGGTATGTTCTAGAAGGATCCGTTTTCTAAGCCCCCTTTCCCTCCCTTGCACTCAGGCAACCAGCTTTAATGTGTGCTGTGTGCTTGGCCCTTTGTGCACCTCCCTCAGGGAGAGGGGAAATAGTTCCTGTCTCGGCAAACGTCAGCCTGGTGGGCGATAAGAAGAGCCCCGTTCTAACTCAGCCTCCCACAGGGTTAGGGTGGGGGTGGGGAAGGAAGCCTTCTCCAGGCCCCAGACCTCCAGGTTCCTAGTTAGGAAAGGAAAGGACAGGGAAACGGACGAAGGAGCAGAAGAGCCTAGGAGGACAGACTAAAGCCAGCAGAAATGCCCTGGCCTCCCTGCCCTCACATGCACCTTTGCAGGCAGGACTATTGCCAGCACACCAGGCGAGTAGCATGGCACCAGGCCCCGCCAGGATCCATACCTCAGCGCTCGGGTCAAGCTGCCACGCTCAGGGAAACTGTAAAGTGCCTTCTTGCCTCCTAGGCCTCACGAAAGGTGCCCCCTGTCTTTCGAGGCCCAGGGGTAAAAAGAACTGTGGAATTTTTACCTCTGAGCCTGTTTTAGGATCAACAGTCTCTGCTGGCAGGGCCTGACTATGGAGCTAGACCTAAGCGATTACTTTGAATTCATACAAAACAATCCCGAAGACAGGACCCGGATTAGGATGAGGCAAGAGGGGCACCTTGCGAGTAGAATTTAAGGAAGCCCTCACAGTCGTCCTGGAGTGCCTCCTTAAATTTTGCACCATGGAGCCTCTCTTGCCTCACCGTAGTCCTGTGTCTGCCCTGAGCTCCCAATACTTCACCTCCTGGTAGTCTCAGTATACCCATCTGAGAAATGGGTGATTAGTTGGCTATTCTCAACCCTGACTGCACATCAGTACCACCTGGGGGGCTTTGAAAAAAATACTGGTGGCCAGGCCTTACCCTAATCTAATTAGGTCAGAATATTTTTCAAAAGCTTCCAAAAGAACACAATGGAACTTTCTGCAGTGATTAAAATATAGGGTGTCCCAAAAAATGTATACACACACTTTGAATAATTATAAAGGCAATGTTTATTAAAATACATTTCATTTTCAAAATTGAGCTATCAGCTGTTCAAGTATGTATACCTTTTGTGGGGACACCCTGCATTCTGTATATTGATTGGGATAGTGTTCCACGTGGGTATATACATTATCACATTCATCAAGATGTACACTTCAAACCTGGGCATTTTATTACATGTAAGTTATCCCTCAATAACATTGAGGAATAGTTCTGTTGTTGTTCAAGCTCCCTGATTGATTCTCCTGTGCAGCCGGGGTTGACCATCACTGGATACCAATTCCCAGGGGCCCTTCCCCCAAACACTGTAAAGCCTGATCCTGAGATCCGTAGATATGATAGAGTTGGTTCAAATGCTGGTCTGACAAGAGCCACAGGAGCAGCGTGGGGAGAGTTGGAGCAGCCTCAAGACCCTCAACTGCTCTCTCCCTCTTGGTTTTCCTGCCCAACAGGTGGCCCTGCTGCGAGCCCAGCTGGCCTTGGAGCGGAAGCAGAAGCAGGACTATATCGCTCGCTCGGTCCAGACCAGCCGTGAGCTAGCAGGCCTGCACCACAGCCTCTCCCACTCCCTTCTTGCTGTGGCCCAGGCCCCTGAGGCCACTGTCCTGGAGGCTGAGACCCGCAAGCTGGATGAGTCCCTGACTCAAAGTCTGACATCCCCAGGGCCAGTCCTGCTATGCCCCAGCCCCAGCCCCAGCCCTCGTGCTTCCCAAGCCACGTCCAGGTAGCAGCCTCAGCCAGGGCAGGACTCAGGTCAGCCTGGGAGCACACAGACAGGCAGATGGCTGTAGAGTGGGTCGTGGCCCCTCCACACAGCTGCACGTTTGCCAAAGGAAAGGCCTAGCTGTTATCTAATCTGGGAGCCCAGGTCAGCTGGCATTCCCAGGAAGAGGAGGGAAACCTGCAAGGCTTGGGGGAAGGTCCCAGCTGACATGGGATTGAGACAAGTTAACCTTGCCTGCTAGCCTGCAGAGTCCCCCAGAGGGGTGCCTTGCCCTGGCCCAGGGGCATGTACTGCCTCTCTAGAATTTATTATCCCAGCCCTTCGCCCTCTCTTTCCCCTTCCCTTTCCCCTTCAACAATAAACCCTAGATTTTTGCATTTGTTCTGTGCTGCTGTCTCCATTTGTGTAGCTGGGCTACAATAGCACCAAGGGCATCTATTAAGGAAGAATTTGCTACAGATTCCTGTCAGGTGGCATAAATGTGTCTTCTGCCTGTGTTCTGATAGAGAAGGATTACAGGAGATACTAAGACAAGCCCATCCACAGAGAGCTGGAATCCAGCTGTCAAGAACAGACAGATACATCAAGGAGTCAGACAGTTGTGTGTGCTGACTGGAAGTACTGAAAAATTCCAGGGACTAAGAAGGAAAGCATGAACTGGCCCTTGAAGGATGGAGAGGTGCTGGGAGGGGTTGCTTAGCATGCTGGTGAGAAGACTGGTCTGCCCTTGGCAGAGTGTTGGGGCTGAAGTTATGGGTAGGAAGGGAGATTATGGAGGGCATTGGGATCTAGATTTGAACTCATGGGTAGTAAAGAACCATCATATGTTCTTGACTTAAAACATATTCTGGGACTTCAAAAACACTGAGTTGACTAAAGTCAGTCTCGAATTCAGAAGCTCAGCCTGGCCTCATTCCCCTTCTGCTCTGGGTGAATGTCCTTAGGGTGTCCCTTCCTGGGCATATCAGCTAGAACCAACTCTGGTCCCCTGTAGTCCAACCACGTATCAAGCTGGTACGGAGCATGGACAGTGGCAGGACTTGTCACTTAGGACTGGCTCCCGTGAAGGCAGTCTGGACTGAACCCAGTTCACAGCCTTAAGACTGTCATTGGCAACCTCCTCAAAACCTAAGAGAGGCCGAAACCGGTTTGGCTCAGAGCCTCAGACTGTGGACTGAAAGGTCCCGGGTTCGATTCCAGTCAAGGGCATGTACCTGGGTTGCGGGCACATCCCCAATAGGAGATGTGCAGGAGGCAGCTGATCGATGTTTCTCTCTCATCGATGTTTCTAACTCTCTATCTCTCTCCCTTCCTCTCTGTAAAAAATCAATAAAATATATTTAAAAAAAAAAAACTAAGAGAGAACAATTTTCTTTAAAGAGTTCCTCTGGCATTCCAACAATAACCTGGAATTCCTCTTACCTAAGCCTGGGGATGGAGCTAAGGCCCAGCTAAGAATGTGGGGGTTTGAGAGCAGCCCCCACTCACCAGACCTACTTGCCCGGGGCTTAGGCCCCATTGTATCCCGTTGCACCACACCGAGTGGAAACGGGCTGTTCACAGCTGCTGGAGCTTGGTCCCAAAATCCTATGAGTGGGACCCAGCAGCAGATACTAGGTGTACCCGTTAATAATTTTTTTCAATAGATGGAGTTACACATATGTTGATATATATGCGATTTGATATATATGCTATTTTATTGTATTGACAACAAGCTTCAAAACTTCATATGTCAAATTTTCTGAGTGCTGGCTATCCCGGGGTACATCTGCCTATGGTGGTCATGTTCCCCACATCTGACTCAAAGCCTTGGGCAGGACCTGGTTCATCCTGGGAAGGAGGGCAGGATGGACTTCGGGGGAGGAGGAGGATTTGGCCTGACCTTCCTGGTCTCTACCTCCTACGCTGCACCTACCTGAGGACCATGTCATGCTGGTTAATCCTGGAGCCAAGGCCAGAGCCCCGTAGGAATTTTGAGTTTCCAACCACCGCACAAGTCAGGCAGCTGGACACACGGGCCAGTGTGTGGCTGGGAGGCATTTTAATCAGCTGCTGCTTCTGATTCTCAAATTCCTCCTCTGACTTTATGCCCTGAATTTCAGAGCACAAGAAGGGGGAATTTAGGGGCTTATCCTAGATTCCCACTACCTGTAGAAGGTTAAAGCCAGGAGTCATGAAGGGAGAGACAGCCAAGGCCTGGGGTTGGGGGAAGGGACTGGACAGAGCTAGACTGTGCACTGACCAACCACAATATCAGAGCATCAGAGGACATGGGCTCTTCTGACTTCATCAGAGGCTCAGTGGTCCTTTCGAAGTGTTTGTCGAACCAGTCAGTCTCCAGGTATGTGGAGGCCGGCAGAGCACTTACGGATCGCAGATGAACAGCTGCAATTTCTGAAAGTGTCCTCAGGCAGTCACAGGTCTTTGAGTGTGTTCTGGCCTTTTTATCGAGGTCTTTCTGACTAGACTCCAGGCCCAGGAAGGAGGCCATCACCTCAATGTAAGCATACAGACAGCTACCAGACCCAGCATCGTGTACTGAGCCTTCATCTCTGGCCTTGAAGATGGTACCTTAGGAAACAGTAGATTGGCCCTGACGCCTGGTACTGGAGGAGGGGCTGGTGTCAACAGACACCCCCAGTGTCCCTGTCCTGTGGCTTCCATCTCTTCCCAACCCTTCACATCACACCTCCTCCTAACACCTTACCTCTTGCCTCCTCAAGGCCAGGGGCTAGAGGCTGAAAGTACAGAAGAGGTGACACTGTGTCCTTTGGTCTCCCAGAGGAGACGGATGCCCAGTGAGGTCTTTTACATCAGCCCAGTTATATCGGCGACCTCATCACAGAGACCACATTGTGATCTCTAGGTAGGCTATTGGCAAGGCCCCCTCCACTTTGGCATTCAGCCCAGAGTCAGCTGGCACGGGAGGCTTGGAAGCCAAGTGTTCAGGGGACAGGAGGGTGAGGAGGGAGCACCTATGTGAAAAGTGTGGTAGATGAGCAGGAGCCAGAAAGGGGAAAGGAAGGGCCACCTGGAACCTCCTGGGTCAGAGAGAATTTACCATAGTGGTATCATCGACCCTTAAAACCTCTCAGAGGCCGAAACCGGTTTGGCTCAGTGGATAGAGCGTCGGCCTGCGGACTGAGGGGTCCCGGGTTCGATTCCGGTCAAGGGCATGTACCTGGGTTGCGGGCACATCCCCAGTGGGGGATGTGCAGGAGGCGGCTGATCGATGTTTCTCTCTCATCGATGTTTCTAGCTCTCTATCTCTCTCCCTTCCTCCTGGGTCAGAGAGAATTTACCATAGTGGTATCATCGACCCTTAAAACCTCTCAGAGGTTGAATTTCTTTTGTTTCTGAAAATTGTTACCAAGATAAACATGAAAATTATTTTTCCAAAAATATCATAGTCCAGATGGGTTTTTAAAAGATATATTTTTATTGATTTGGGAGAGGGTGAGAGAGGGAAACATCAATGATGAGAGAGAATCATTGATCAGCTGCTTCCTGCACGCCCCCTACTGGGGATCAAGTCTGTAACCACTGAGCAAAACCAGCTAGGGCAGCCCAGCAGGTTTTTAATGGGGAACAGCATTCTCCTGCTCTCCTTCACTCCTTATGTTCAGGCCTCTCTTCACTGGCCTCCCCTTCTACCTATTCTTCTAGCATTTGCTTCCATATCTTTAAATAATATGCTTATACCACTATATCATGATGCTATATATACACAACCTGCTATACATGATCATATCACTCTGCTTAGTAGCAGCCACTTGGTCACTTTGTAACTTTACATAATGGACCCTAATCTGAATTTCATCTTGTCACTTCAAGACAAGGTTTCTTGAAGCCCTTTCTATAAGATGAGATTATTGTGCCTATACACTTTTATTTGTCAGTTTTCTCTTTACACTTCACAATATTGGTATTTTTGGTGGTTTTATTTTTATTTTATTGTTATTATTAAATAATTTATCTTCTTTGGGAGCTGTGTTTTCCAATATTGGTATTTTGAACATTCACATTCTGTTATGAAAGTATTCTGTTGCATGATTAAGTTTCACATGCTTTGTTTATAGCAGCACTATCCAAAAGAAATAGGTAAGCCACATACATAATTTTCTAGTATCCAAAGTTAAAAAAAAGAAACAAGGAACAGGAAATTCATTTTAATAACATATTTAACCCAGTATGCCTAAATATTATCATTTCAACATATACTTGATAAAAAGTATTATTGCGATATTTTGCATTCTTCCTTTTTAAAACTAAGCCTTCTAATTCCAAATTATATTTTACTCACAGTAGATCTAAATTTGGACACCCAGTTTTCATCAGAAATACATTAATAGATTTTTTAAATTTCACAATCTAAAAAGTAGATTTACATATCCAGGTTGTCACAAGTATACTTAAAGGTTTCCAATGACTACTTGTGTTCATTTTATTTATTTTTAATATATTTTTATTGATTACAGAGAGGAATGGAGAGAGAGAGATAGAAACATCAAAGATGAGAGAGAATTATTGATCGTCTGTCTCCTGCACATCCCACACTGGGGATCGAGCCCGCAACCTGGGCATATGCCCTGACCGGGAATTGAACCATGACCTCCTGGTTCATAGGTCGACACTCACCCACTGAGCCACGCTGGCTGAGCCCACCACCATACTTTCTGTTCCTATGAATCTGATTGCCCTAAAGACGGATCATGCAGGATTTGTCTCTTTGTGCCTGTTTGTTGTTGTTTTTCAATTAGCATAATGTCCCTCAAGCTTCATCCATGGTGCAGCATGTGACAGGATTTCCTTCCTTATTACGTCTTTAAATTTTATGAAATATTAAATACATATGAAAGAAGATAGCAAGAAAGTAAACATCCACGTACCCACCTTAATGAATAGAATGTTGTTAATGTCACTGAAAACCCTGGGTGCTCCTTCCCTGCCAGATGTTAACACTATTGGGAATTTTGCGTTTATTATTCCCTTGACCTTTTCTTTTTTCTACAGCTAAGCCAGTATATATCTAAACAATGTATTATTTAACTTTGTATGCTTTTAACATAGTTGTAATCATTACATGCATTTGTGTGCAACTGCTTTTTTATTGAAGTGAAATTCACATAACATACAATGAGCCATTTAAGTGTACAATTTGGTGTACTCATGTGTTGTGTGGCTACCAGGTCTCTCTACACTCAAGACTTTTCAAAAGCACCCTGTACCCATCAAATAATCACTCACCATTCTCTCCTGCCCCAACCTCTGATAACCATTAATCTGCCATGTCTATACATTTGCCTTTTCTGGATAGATCATATAAAA
Organism: Myotis lucifugus; assembly: GCF_000147115.1. Lineage (NCBI taxonomy): Eukaryota > Metazoa > Chordata > Mammalia > Chiroptera > Vespertilionidae > Myotis > Myotis lucifugus. Next base: position 5,297,480 of record NW_005871108.1, read on the forward strand.
AGAATCATATAATATCTGATTTTTTGTGCCTGACTTCTTTCACTAAGCATAATGTTTTTGAAGTTCTTTCAAGTTGTAGCATGTATTAAAACTCTGCTCCTTTTAATGGCTGAATAATATCCCATTGTATAGACAAACCATAATTTGTTTACCCATTCATCCATTGATAGACATTTGTGTAGTTCTACCTTTTGGCTATTGTGAATAATGCTGCTATAAACATTTGTGTACAGGTTTTTGTGTAGACATATGCTTTCATTTCTCTTGGGTATCTACCTAAGAGTGGAATTGCTGGCTCATATGTGAGTTGCCAAACTGTTTTCCACAGCAATAGGTAATGATCTGCTGCCCATGGAACTCGCTGGCCTTATCACATACTCACCCAGCTCATGGAACTGCAGGAGAGCTATGAAGACTTAGTTTTGACTCTAGTTCTAGCAAAATAATGAATTAAAGATATCTAAAAACTCTCCTATTACACATAGACACAAAGAACAGACTGACAGCTGTCAGAGGGAAGGGCATTGGAGGATTGGGTGAAAAAGGTGAAAGGATTAAGAAAAAACATACACAAAAACAGACACAGACAACAGTATGGTGAGAGCCAGAGGGAAAGGGTTGGATGGAGGGGGAAGAGAGCAAAGAAGGGATAAATGGTGGCGGAAAAAGACACTGGGTGGTGAGTGCAAGAGACAGTATGCAGGTGATGTATTGTAGAGTTGTACACTTGAAACCTGTGTGGTTTAATTAACCTATGTCACCCCAATAAATTCAATTTTACAAAGTATAGTCCAAAATACATAAATAAATAAATAAATAAATACTCTCCTACTACAAAAATTCAGAACTGCTGGTCAAAACATAGTATTAAGTTTTTTTTATTGTATTTATTTTTTAATATGTATAATATGGTACACAGGCCAAAGGGTACAAAAAATATATGAGAAGAAACAATCCATCCCTCCCTAGTTCTCTACCTACCCAGTCTCCTCCCCAGAGGCAACTATTTACTATTCTTAATGTCTTTGTATCATATATATATATATATATATATATATATAGAGAGAGAGAGAGAGAGAGAGAGAGAGAGAGAGAGAGTTTTTTATAAAAACTATTTTACATGCTGAGCGGAGAAAGAAAAACAGGAAGTCCCCAGATGCCAGAAATGAAAAGAGAAATGAAAAACAGCATAGGACGTGCTGGAGCTACCTGAGTGGCTGTTAGGAATCTAGGAGTTCCAGAGGACCCTGAGCACAGGGGAGGCAGAGAAGTGGGACAAAACTCAAAGAGCCGAACCTTCAGTGAAAAGCTGAGCTAGAAAACATTCACCCTCCGGCACAGGATGCAACACGGAGGCTCATCTCCTTCATCTCATGGGAAAGAGCTTCCCCAAGAACTCCGTCGGGGCTTGCACTCTGCGTGAGGTTGGGTCTAAATTCAAACAATCTGCATGATCCTGGGCTCAGGCACAGGAAGTCCCCTGAGATCCCGGAGTCGAGTCTGGCCATTCCACTCCTGACACTGTCCTCGCAGGTAAGAAAATCAGACCAGGATTTTATTCGGTACCCCACTGATGTCCACACAATTTCCTCGTGCCCTTTACCCCTGAAAGTCCTCGTAGCCCTACTGTTGCTGCTACAGTCCCAAGATTCCCCTGCTTTCAGGACTGAAGGGCTAGGACTTGTGTGGATTCTGAAGGCGTCAGCTGTGGATGGTGAGCTTGCCCACCACACACTCTGGCTGACTTGCATTTCTGCTTCTGTGCTAGGCATAGTCTGATTAACTTTCTCCCGTTGTCCTTGCTTCTCTGATCCAAATCCAAAGCGGGCATCCTGGTGAATGAGAGATGAATATATGTGTTAGCAGACTGTCCTTGTCCCACTTGCCCTTATTCAACATCGAATATGCCAGGCTGCCTCCTGGAGGAGAATGGCGTTCACCTTCTCCAAGGAACCCCACAGAGTGACCCCAGAGTCCAGAAAAGAGAGCCTCAACCAGCTGCTCCTCCTCATATTGGAGGAAGAGAGAGGATTCCCCAGGAAGACAAGAGAAGGCATTCCGGGGAGAGGGAACAGTGTGTGAGAAGGTACGAGGCAGCTGGTGTGTTTGGGGAATGCAAGAAGCCCAGTGTGTGAGCCTGGGAGAGAGGAGAGAAGGAATCAGATCATGCAGGGTCTTGAAAGCCAGGCAGAAAAGTTTAGGCTCTATGCTGAAGTAATAGGGGCAAAAAGTTTTAAGTGAGGAAGGGAAGTTTTAAGTGAGGAAGGGATATGACACTTAACTGGGTCACAGATGGACAAGGCACAGAACAGCCATGAGCCCCAGGGTGGGTACTGGCTCTGGTTATCCAACCTGTTGCCCTGGTTGCATCCGAGGAAGGTGGAGCTGATCACGAGGACCTGAGGAAGAAAGGGGAGGGGGCCTGCCTCCCTGGGGCCCTTCCCACAGCAGCCCAAGCCATAGCTTACCCGTCTCATCCCCCTACCTGGTCTGTGCTATGTCCATTCCACTAGGGAATGAGATCTTCTTCCAAAATCTAAGAAAGAATTAGGAGGTGGGAGAGTTCCAGCAGCTCCTGAGACCTGGGCATGTCCTGTAGCTGCCTCAATAGGTCACCCTGCAGTCACCTCCCCTCATCTCCATGCTAAGACTGTCCGAGTTCCCAGACCTTCACCTCCTGACTCAGGGCATCTGAGGTCCATGCCAGCCCAGAAAGCTTCAGGACAAGCAGAAGCAGTTGTCTCCAGTAGCCCTGGTCCCCCACACTTCTTTGGCAGATGGAGCGTCCCCTGGTTTGGTTCCCTACCGTCTTGAAGCTCTGAACAGGGGCATGGTTCATCCTGAGAAGGAGAACAGAAACTGGCAGAACTCTGGGGGCAGGCCTGGGCCTTCCTGCTCCCTGCCCTCTCCTCAACACCCACCCGAAGACTGTGGTCTGTTGGGTGACATTGTTGCTGACGTCAGAAGCCCGCAGGATCGTCGAGTTCCCCACCAGCACGCATGTCCTGCAGTACAGATCATTATGGCTCACTGAGGGTCTGGGGATCACCTTGAACAGCTTCTCCCACATTTTCCCCAGCTCGCTTGTTGAGTTCATGCCCTGGAAACAGCCAGAGGGAGGAGATTGAGGGCTAGGACCCAGGTATCAGCTCCCGGTGGAAGGAAAGCAGCCCCAGGTGGGTGAGAGCGCCATCCAGGGGTCAGGGGCTGAGGCTCTGAAGACAGGAGGTGCACCAAGCCAGGGCCAAGAGAGGGGTTTGGGCCCGAAAGTGGGAGATGATAGGGCCTGGGAAGGACAGGGGCAGGGTTAGGCCCATTGTTAACCACTGACCAACCACCAGAGCACAGCATCAGGGGTCATGGACTCTGTTGTCCCCATCAGGTACCCCATCGTCTTCTCATAGCATGCATCAAACCAGTTCTGTTCTCTGACTGTGTGGTGGCAGAGGGAGTCGTTGAGGGTCTCAGCTGGGCAGCCACACTCCTTGAACTTAAGCCAAAGGCAGTTGCCATGCCGTGGTACCAAGGACCTCGCTTTTTCCTGGGGTGCCGATGCGGGTTTCTGATCCAGGCAGGGGACCATCAGGCACAAGATGAGCACCCAGAAGACCCATAGGACAAAAATCTGCCACATGCACTTCATGTCTGGCTTAGGCGATGGCTTCCATTGGCAGGCAGTAAACTGGCTCTCTACCTGGGTCAGGGGCAAAGGAATGAGGTCACAAACAGCCTCTGTCCCCCACAAACCTCTGTCCCGTTGGCTTCTATGGCGCCTCAATCCTCCATACCGTCCCTCCTCCCAAACCCTCATCTTCTGCCTCCTTAGCCATTTGCTCACCTCCAAATAGGACTCTAACTGGGCCTGGGACAGAATGTGCAAGAGCAGAAAGATAATATATGGTGTGTCCTGTACCCTCCCTGCAGGAGGAAAGCTTGGCTCTCAGTGGGGTCCATCTGCCACCCAGTTATATCACAGATCTCATCACAAAGTGCACATTGTGACCTCCCTCCTTTAGCCTGCCCGTCCTGTCTGTAACACACAGCTGCCTACACTGAATGTAAAAGTCATGAAGTCAGGGACCAACTTCGTCTTCTTTACTTCTGCATCCCTAAAACTCAGAACCATTTCATAAACATCTATGGCAGCGGTTCTCAACTTGTGGGTCGCGACCCCTTTGGCAGTCGAATGACCCTTTCACAGGGGTCGCCTAAGACCATCCTGCATATCAGATATTTACATTACGAGTCATAACAGTAGCAACATTACAATTATGAAGTAGCAACGAAAACAATTTTATGGTTGGGTCACAACATGAGGAACTGTATTTAAAAGGCCAGAAGGTTGAGAACCACTGATCTATGGGATACAGGAACAGAGTTGAGAGGGAATTTAAATCCTATTCTTGTGCAATACCCCCTCTCCAATTGTGGAACTGGCTCAGACCTCTCTTCTCTTCTCTAAACCCTACATCCTTCAGCTATTGGACTTCCACTAAGATGTCTCAGAGACCTCTCACACTGAACAAGCCTGAGACTGAACTCAGATTTTTCCCTTTAAACCAATTCTTTCCCAAGATTTCTCTGTCTCTACATGGTCCCACCATTCACTCAGTTGCTGAAGGCAGAAGCCCATGACTTCTCCCTCTCCTATGATTTCCAAATCCATTTTTTAAAAATATATTTTATTGATTTTTTACAGAGAGGAAGGGAGAGAGATAGAGAGTTAGAAACATCGATGAGAGAGAAACATCGATCAGCTGCCTCCTGCACATCTCCTACTGGGGACGTGCCCGCAACCCAGGTACATGCCCCTGACCGGAATCGAACCCAGGACCCTTCAGTCCGCAGGCCGACGCTCTATCAACTGAGCCAAACCGGCTTCGGCCCAAATCCATTTTTAATGTATGTTTTTATTGATTCCAGAGAGAGGAAGGGACAGGGAGAGAGAGAGATAGAAACATCTATGAGGCTGACATCTATGATCGTCAGCCTCCTGCATACCCCCGGCTGGGGATCGAGCCTGCAACCCAGGCATGTGCCTGGACAGAGAATCGAACCGGTGACCTCCTCGTACATGAGTCGATGGGCAACCACTGCACAACACCGGTGGGGTCAAATCCATTTTTAATCCATTTGCTTCTATCTCCAAACTGCATCCTCTTCCTCTCTACTCTCACCCCTTAATTCAAGCCTAGCCTGGGCATTTTATAGCTTTTAAAACAATTCACAAAAATATTTGAGTAAGGTCTGTCGTCCAGTTAATTAATTGTATTGTACTGATGTCAATTCCTGGTTTGAAAAATGTAGTATTGGTACTATATGGTAAGATGCTACCATTGAGAGAAACTGAGCATCAGTACCAAAAAATGTTGCGGGTTTGATTCCCGGTCAGAGAGTATATGAGAGGCAACCGATTGAGTCAATGTTTCTCTCTCCCTCTCTCTCTCTCTTTTGCTCTGTGTGTGTGTGTGTGTGTGTGTGTCTCCCCCTTCATCTCTCTAATATCAATGAAAAATATCCTCGGGTGAGGGTTTAAAAAGAGAGAGAGAAAGAGAGAAATTGTTTGATGGGTACATGGAACCTCTCCTTACTATTTTTGCAATTTCTTATGTGCCTATAGTTATTTCCAAAAAAATATTTTTTTAAATCATCTAGAAAAAGATGCATAGTAAATTGAATTGCTGTTTATTTATGTCAATTGATATAATCTTTTTACTGTTGTAACACTCAAAAACTTAATCATTTTAATCATTTTAAAGTGTACAATTCATGGTGAGCACACAATACAATATACAGGTTATGTATTATAGAATTGTACACCTGAAACCTATATAATTTTATTAGCCAATGTCACCCCAATAACTTCAATAAAAAAGAAAAATGAGCAAAATAGAAAAAAATAGCAAAATTCTGTCAGAATATTTTCTCATTCCTCTCCCTGTTAGCCAGCCTATTGGTTATACATGCCCACTGAATTCATCAATGTGGTCAGTGGATTCCTCTCTAAGACCCTGCATCAGTATTAATAAAAGTGTTTGGAACTCTTTGTGGTGCCTGTGGAATTCAGACTGGAAAGAATCACAGTAGAGTGTTGGAAGTGGATAACAGGGTTCTGGAACTTTCTATTCACCTTCAAAGATGAAAACAGTGAAGAAAAAAAAAGATGTAAACAGTAACCATTCAAGACTCCAAGAGACAGGAACAATAGACCATTTCCGGCATCCTGGAGGAGACCAAGTTCTCTAGGCAGGGCCATGCATGTGAGAAGGAAACTGGACTGGGAGTTAGAAGATGCAGGTGGTGTCCCCATTCAGCAACAATGAGCTGCGTAACACTGTCAGGAAAACTTGATCTTTACTTGGTCTTGGTTCCATCTTTTCTAAAATAAGAGGGAATAGCCCAGCCAGTGTGGCTCAGTGGTTGAGCATCGACCTATGAACAGTTTGATTCTCGGTCAGAGCACATACCCAGGTTGTGGGCTTATTCCCAAGTGTGGGACATGCAGGAGGCAGCTAATCAATGATTCTCTCTTATCATTGCTGTTTCTATCTCTCTTTCTCTCTGAAATCAATAACAAAATTTTTTTTTAAAGATGGGCTTATAATGTTTTCCTTCCACAATCTGCAACAGCTTCCTAACTTGTATATCTGCTTCCATTCTATCTGTTGCAGAGAGAAGAGAGAGAGCACTTACTTCTTTGTTTAGAAGTTTAAATATTTAGGTTTCTTGAGCTTGCAGTGGCCATGCCCATCCTGGCCAATTACCTGTTTCCAGGTGTGATTGACAGGCAAGCACTTCCCTTTGTAACTCAGACCTTTACTGGGCATGCGTCTAAATGACCTTTGTTCAGTCCTTTCCTCCAACAATCAGCAGGGAGCAGACTTGGAGAATGTTAAATGCAGCTTTTTGGCAAAGCTGTATAAACGGCATGCCTATACTATTTGGTCTCCCCTTTCCTCCTTTCCTGTTAAATAAAAACCAGGTTATTACCATGGCATCATCTCCATCCCTCACCCATTCTTCACCCAGTAACTGGCATGATCTTAAACTAATTTCCTACTTGGATCCTTAAAATGGCATCCCATTACACTCAGAATAAAATTCAAATTCCTGCCCTGGCCAGTGTAGCTCCCTTGGTTGGGAGTCATCCCGTGCACTGAAAAGTTGCCAGTTCGATTCCAGTCAGGACACATGCCCATGATTGCAGGCACGATCCCTGTTAGGGGTTGTGCAGGAGGCAGCTAGTTGATGTTTTGCTCTCACATTGATGTTTCTCTCTCTCCCTCTCCCTTCCACTCTCTCTCAAAAAAAAAAAAATCAATAAAAAAAATATATTTTTTAAAAAAAACAAACAAAAAATCCTCACTCATCTCACACATTTTCCAGCCATTCTGGCTTTTTTCTATTCCTAGAACTTTGCAAGTTCCATCTTGCCTCAGGATCTTTGCACTTGTAGTTGCTCTTCCTAGAACATATTACTCCCTCCCACTCCTGCCCTCAGCACTTCACCTCTTTCCCTTTTTTCAGGTCTCATGTTAATGTCACTCACTTGGGGTTCCTTCTCCAACTCCTATATTATTGAAGTCCCTAAGAAGCTCTCCTAATTGGGCCCTGACTCCCTCCCTGAAACATACTCACCACGGTATTCACAAAACCCAGGGGAGACGTAGGAAATAGGAAGAGCTTGATACCATAAATACATGTTGAAGGAGTGAAAGAGTGAACCATTTAATCGGGAGCCCCACTGAGGACGGACGGCTTTGAAGTAAAATGTGGATGGGCACAGAATGGGCACAGGTCCAAGAGGAGAGGACACTTTCTGCTAAGGTTATCCCTGGGCATCCACCTGAGAATAGCTGCCTCTCTCATTTGGTGGTGGCAGCTTATGTGTGGAAAAGACCCAAGCTCTGGAGGCAAAAAAAACAGGCCTTGAATCCTAGCTTTGCCCCATTAACTAACCCTGCAACCTTCGGGAAAATCAATTCACTTCTTTGCTTCCCCATCTATAAAATGGGGTTTGAAATAGCACCTACCTCCCAAGGTTGTTCTAATGGTAGAATGGAACTAGAGCAGTTAGCATATTGCCAGTTTTCAAGTAATGTGAGTTAGTCCTGTCCTTCTCCCCTTCCCTAGCAAACTGCAGTCTGAGGGCAGAAGGAGGACTCTGGCATTGCTCAGCTTCGCCCGAGTCAGACTGCCACCAGGCACCCAGCTCAGGTGTCCTTCCTCCTGTTCCTGGAAGCCCTTTCTAGCCTAGCATGCCAGTCACTTTCTCCTATAGACTCCCGCAGTCCCCTGTGCCACCTCTCATCAAAGTCCTGGCCTCACCTCACTGCAGTGATTTGAGCTGTGCACCACCAGGAGACATGCTCAGGAGAAGCACTGGTGCTGTTGGAGTAAAATCAGCCCAAAGACCCTGGCTCCCAGAGTCATTTGAGGTCCAGAAGAAATGGGTTGGAATCAGGTCCTGCCATGAATGAGCTGGGATTAGGGCAAGTTACCTAGCTTCTCCAGGCCAGTTTCTCCTCCATGAAATGCACACGGCACACCTACTTTCTATAGATCCTCAAACTTGTAACTTGAGAACCACACCTACAGGTTCTGATTCTAAAGGTCTGTGGTGGGACCCGACATTTTTTCATTTCTAACCAGTTCCCAGATAATAACGAGGCTGCTGGATGGGGACACCTAGAACACCACTGTTCTAGGAGGTTCCAAGTCGCTCCAAGAGTCTGGTGTAAAACCCATGTCGCAGTTCCTGGCAAGCGAATGCTGCTATCGCTCTTTCCGCCCCGCAGAGACCGCCTCCGGGCACCCTGGTCCACAGAGAACCACCCTGACTGAGGGAGTGTTTGCCGGCGGGCGAAGTCCAGACGAAGCTGCCTGCAGCACCTATGGGCCGGAGGAGGGGCGGGGCGAGTGAAAACGCCGGGAAGGGGTGGGGCCAAGCGGGTGAGAGGCGGGGCCAAGCGTGCGCGCTGCTGCGCCTGCGTGCGGAGAGGGGGCGTGGCTCGAGCGCCGGCCGGAAGCTGGAGGCTGCCCGGGCAGGCCGGCTGGCATCCCCTTTCCGGCTGGTCCCCATGGAGGCGCTGGGGAAGCTGAAGCAGTTCGATGCCTACCCTAAGACTCTGGAGGACTTCCGGGTCAAGACCTGTGGGGGCGCCACGGGTAGGCGGTGGCGGGCCGGGGTCGCGGGGAGAGGGGTGTCCTGGAGCTTGGCCGGGCCTCCTGCACGCAGCCGGCCTGTCCGGGGCTGAGGGAGCTGAGCCGAGGCCGTGCTGACCCTCGCTCCCTGCCCTGCAGTGACCATTGTCAGCGGCCTTCTCATGCTGCTCCTGTTCCTGTCCGAGCTGCAGTACTACCTCACCACGGAGGTAAGGGCGGGCTGGGCGTGCGCGGGTCTGGGATTGCCAGGAATCGGGTCTTTCGGGACGGGGGTGTGTGGGGAAGAGGCCTGAGGCCACGTCTCACTGAGGCAAGTGCCGCCCAGGTGCATCCTGAACTCTACGTGGACAAGTCACGGGGAGACAAACTGAAGATCAACATCGATGTGTTTTTTCCGCACATGCCTTGTGCCTGTAAGTACCTTCCCCCGGTGGGAATCGCCGGTCCCGGGGTTCTCCGGTGGGCCTCCAGATTTACACCTCCAGCTTTAGACTTGGAACTGGACTCCTTCCCTTCACCCACTGCTGCCTCGAGACAGGTGCAGCATCCCCCTACCCTCCAACACCCGGATTCCCTTGCCCCCGGGATCCTAGTACCTTACCTGGACTTACTGTTTCTAGATCTGAGCATTGATGCCATGGATGTAGCTGGCGAACAGCAGCTGGATGTGGAACACAACCTGTTCAAGCAAAGGCTAGACAAGGATGGCATCCCCGTGAGCTCAGAGGCTGAGCGGCATGGTAACTGGGGGAGGGGGCCTGATCTCCGATCCCAGAGCTCAACGTGCTTAAGCCCTACCTTCTGGCAAGTGGGCTGTGGCCGGCCCAGTGACCAGTGAAGCAACTATGCCCCAGAGAAGTCAAGTGGCGTGCGGAGGGTTCCCCAGCTGTTAATCAGAGTGGGCAGAAACCCGGGCTTCTAGCCTCTATATGTGGAGTAGAGTACACTACCTGGCCGCCATTCTCAAAGGTCCCTAATATCATGGTTTGAGTAACAGAAGTTTGAGGATGGGTCCTCTTGCTGTTGCCTTGGCAGACTTTCTCTCGATGGACCCAAGATCCTCTGACTGTTTGCTTTCCCATCCTGTTGGCTAAGAGCCCTTAACGCTCTTCCCTTTGGGGATGTAGAGTGGCGGAAGGTTAAGTGTACATTCTTGAGTTAGATTACCTGAGTTCAGATAGAGTTTTTTTCCTCTTTCAGTCTGTGACCTCAGCTATAAAGAGATGATAAACAATTGTACCCACCACATGGAATTAGGGGATCAAATGAAGTAATATGTGTACAATGTCTAGTACAGAGTGGTGGTTCACTTTTAGTTTCTTTTTCTCTCACTAGGCAGCCTCCCAATGCCTCCATTAACTCAGTTTTCCACCATACAAAACCCTACTCAAAGCTATGATTTTTCATACCGTAGGGATTGCTCTGTCGGTGAGCTTTATCATTCGTGTATTCAATAGATACATGTTGAACACCAGTAAAATCCAATAGGACTTGCTGTAGGATTGGATGTGGGTATAAGAGAGCACTCAGGGCTTTGATGCCACGGCTTTTGCCTGAGCAAATTAGTGATTTGAGATAAGAATGACCAGAGAGTACTCGGCTGGTGTGGCTCACACCCCAAGAGGCCATGGTTCAGTTCCCAGTCAGGGCTCATGCTCAGGTTTCAGGCTCAATCCCCAGTGGGGGGCGTGCAGGAGGCAGTTGATCAATGATCTCTCATCATTGATGTTTCTATCTCTCCCTCTCCCTTCCTCTTTGAAATCAATAAAAATATATTTTAAAAAAAGAATAACCAGAGAGGAGGAAGAGGATTTTTTTTTGTATGTGTGTGGGAAAGGGAGGGTAATATATATCCACTACTGTGTAACAAATTACCCCAAAAGTTAGTGGCTTAGTAGAACAAACATTTGTTTTCAGTTCTGTGGGTCAGGAATTCAAGAGTGATTGGGAGATTCTGCCTTAGGGTCTTATGAGATTGCAGTGAAGCTGTTAGCTGGGGCTACAGTCATTGGAAGGCTTGACTGGGGCAGAGGATCTGCATCTAAAAGGGCCCATACAAATGGCTGTTGACAAGATGCCTCAGTGCCTTCACCACATGTGCCTCTCAGGAGGGCTGCTGAATGTCCTCACAATTTGGCAACTGGCTTCCCCCTGTGCAAGTGATCTAGGAGAGAGGGGAAAACCACAACTTCTTTTATGACCAGCTTCAAAAGTTGCACACCATTATTCTGCAGTATACTGGTGGTTACACAGGTCAGCCCTATTCATTGTGGAAGAGGAATACATAATGATGTTAAGCACCTTTTCATGTACCTGTTGGCCATTTGTATGTCTTCTTTTGAAAAATGTCTATTCAGGTCCTTTGCCCATTTTTAATTGGATTATTTGGGGGGGTTTTTTGTTGTTGTTGTTTTTGCTATTGAGTTATGTGAGTTCCTTATATACTAGTAGTTAAGATATTAACCCCTTATCAGATATATTCTTTCAGGTATTTTCTCCCATGCTGTAAGTTGCCTTTTCATTTTAATTGTTTGTTTTGCTAATACAGAAGCTTTTTATTTTGATGTAGTCCCACTTGTTTATTTTTGCTTTTGTTGCCTGTGCTTTTGGTCAAATCCAAAAAATTATTGCCAAGACCAAGTCAAGGAGCTTTTCTCCTATGTTCTCTTTTGGGAGTTTTATGGTATCGTGTCTTACACTTAATCCATTTTGAGTAAGTTTTTATGAGTGATTTTTATAAGTAGGGATCCAGTTTCATTTTTTGCATGTGAATATCCAGTTTTCCCAGCACCATTTATTGAAGAGATGATCCTTTCCCCATTTTGTACCTTGGAAGTAAGGACACGAAGGAGTGGTAGTGTCAGTGGTGTCAAAGAATTGGTGGATTCTGCATACCAGGGGTAGTGAACTGGGAAAATAAGGAAAAGTAGTTGAATGCTTGACATTGCATTTTTGAAAGTTTGCTGTAATTGCTAACGATAAGGTCTAGGTGTAAGCATGGAAATGGATAGCTGAGGTGAGATGACAAAATAAGAAGAGTATTGGAGGACAGGTGGTCAGGTTATTTTGAATATTAAAATTGCCAATTATGACAGGATAGTTAAAGAGTCGGAGCCAGTGCGGAGAGAGAGGTCTGAGAAGCACCATGATGAAGTGGTTAAGGACATACGCTTTGGAATTGGAACTGAAATCTGAAAAGTCACTTCTCATCTCTGAGCCTCAGCATCTTCTCCAGTGTGATGGGGATAATAGCCTCACCTCGGCCCCGGCCGGTGTTGCTCAGTGGATAGAGCTTTGGCCTGCGAACTGAAAGGTCCCAAGTTCGATTCCGGTCAAAGGCACATGCCTGAGTTGTGGGCTCCATCCCCAGTGGGGGACTTGCAGGAGGCAGCCGATCCATGATTCTCTCTCATCATGGATGTTTCTATCTCTCTCTCCCTCTTCCTTCCTCTCTGAAATCAGTAAAAATATATTAAAAAAAAAAAAATAACCTCACCTTCATAGAGTTGTTGTGAGATGTTACATATAAAGTACGATGACCTGGAGCTGACATTTAGTATTTACCATTATTGTTTTATTACTATTGCTATTTTTAGAAGAAATAATACATGTGTAGAAGTGCTTCGTGCCTGACGCATAGTATACACTATGTAAATATTAGCTATTATTATAACTTTTATTATTCCCAAGTCATGGGCCCAGGCTTGGGAGTAGATTTCACTGTATCTGCCCCCAACTAATGCCCGTCTCTGCCCTCTCCTTAGAACTTGGGAAAGTCGAGATGAAGGTGTTTGACCCTGACTCCCTGGACCCTCACCGCTGTGAGAGCTGCTATGGTGCTGAGACCGAAGACATCAAGTGAGCCAGACCCTGATGGGAAGGGAAGGGAGGGGAGCAGGGCTGTTTGTCAGCCTTCCTCAGCCTCAGTCTGACTCTCTGACAGGTGTGAAAGTTGGACCAAGAATTTAGAGGGGATGGGGTGTGTGCCTCAGTAACAAATCCTGGTGTGAGTGCCAGGCCCTGCCTGCAGACCTGGGGAAGAGGCTGAAATGGTCCTTGCTCTGGTTCAGAGGTGCTCTCCAGAGTCCAACTGCCTGGCTCCACCCATGTGTCCTTGGGCCTAGCCACATAACCTCTCTTGTGAATGGGGATGATCATAACACCTTTCTCATGAGAGTTACCTCTGGATTAAATATGTGTGCCGGTATACTCTATGTAAAGCACTGAGATGGAAGGTCTAGTTCAGATTATTAAGCCCTTGATATATAGCAACTGCTATTATGTTTCCCAGCTCCTGACCTCTGAGAGGCTCATTCAGAAGGTCTGCAGTGGGTTCTGGGAATATGTTTTGTTTTTTAATTTTTATTGTAATAAAACATATATGCTATAAATGTTACCATTCTAACCATTTTCAAATGTACAATTTAGTGGCATTAACTACATTCATAGCATTGTGTAATCATCACCACTATCTGTTCCAAAACCTTTCATCACCCCAAACAGAATGGTAATATGTTTGTGTGTATGTGTGTGTGTGTGTGTGTGTTTTTATACTTTTATTGATTTCAGAGAGAGGAAGGAAGAGATAGAAACATCATTGAGGAGAGTCATTGATTGGTTGCCTCCTGTACCCCCACACCCACCACTGAGAATCAAACCCACAACCCAGGCATGTACCCTGACTGGGAATCAAACTGTGACCACCTGGTTCATGGGTTGACACTCAACCACTGAGCAACACTGGCTGGGCAGGAATCTGTATTTTTAACAGTTCTGCTGCCACTGAGGAAACACGCTTTGAGAACATTTGGTGGTCAGGGATGAGGCTGACAGAGGCTCCCTTAGCAGGCAGAACTGCTCAGGCTTTATTTCCCAAGGTGCCAACCCGTTCCTCCTCTCCTACAGGTGCTGTAACACCTGTGAGGATGTGCGGGAAGCGTATCGCCGTCGAGGCTGGGCCTTTAAGAACCCAGACACTATTGAGCAGTGCCGGCGAGAGGGCTTCAGCCAGAAGATGCAGGAGCAGAAGAATGAAGGCTGCCAGGTGTACGGCTTCCTGGAAGTCAACAAGGTAGAGGAGGGACTGAGGCGATGCAGGGGCAGTTGAGCCCCACTCCACTGTGAATCTCAGGCCTGTGTAGGCCCTCAGGGGACGAAGGGAAGAGAGGAAACAGCTGGAGAATGAGAGGGAATGTCCCCTACAGGTGGCTGGAAACTTCCACTTTGCTCCCGGGAAGAGCTTCCAGCAGTCCCATGTGCATGGTGAGTGATCCTCCATCAGCCGGAGAGGCTTAGACCCTGGACACTTGGCGGGTTTGAGTGCCCCTTCACCTGCCCGATGTTCTTTTGTCTTTGGCCCAGAAAAGATCCTCGTATCAGGGTGGCAGTTTGGTACAATAGTTAAGAACACAGCTGAGGAGCCAGACTCCTGGGTTCAGATTTCAGTTTCAGTCCTTACTGACTGTGTGACACTTTGAGAATTAACTTTTGTTTTGTTTTGTTTTATTTTTATTGATTTTTTTTACAGAGAGGAAGGGAGAGGGATAGAGAGTTAGAAACATCGATGAGAGAGAAACATCGATTAGCAGCCTCCTGCACACTCCCCACTGGGGATGTGCCCGCAACCAAGGTACATGCCCTTGACCGGAATCGAACCTGGGACCCTTGAGTCCGCAGGCTGATACTCTGTCCACTGAGCTAAACTGGTTAGGGCAAGTTTCTTAACTTTTTAAATAATTTCCTACTTTACAAAATGGTGATGACAGCACTAATCTCCTAGGGTATGTATGTAGCTTAAAAACTATAGCATAGAGCCTGGCTTATGGTAGGCACTTGTTTAAAATGTAGCACCCGGTCTCAGATGACCTGCATGTGAGGCTTTGAGGGAAACAGAGTTGGGTTGGAACACAGGTCTTGCCACTCCCAAGCTATGTCATATTTGGGGAGTAGTGAGCCCTACTCAGTTTATTCTTCTATAAAATGGGGCTGAAGATACTAGACTTACCTCACGAGGTTATTCACAGGGATGAATAAGTGAAACTTATGCTCACTTATTCATTCATTCATGCACTAGGTATTTATTAATCACCTACTATGTACTATATGCTAGTCTAAGTGCTAAGGATATAGCAGTGAACAAGACAAAGTCCCTGCCCTTAGAACATTCTAGTAAAAACAGACAATAAACAAGTATGTGAAATATATAGTATATCAGATGCTATTAAGTAATATGGACCAAAAAAGGCAAGATCGATGATGGGGATGAGGCGCTTGGGTGAGACGACATGTGTGTTCTATTTCATATGGGGTGACCAGGGAAAGACTGACGGGGCAATATTTGAGCTGACCCTATGGGTGTCTGGGGGAAAGTGCCTCAAGCAGAGAGAATAGCAAATGCAGATCCCTAAGGTAAGAATGTGCTGGTGAGTTCAAGGTCCAGTAAGAAAGTTAGGATGGCTGCAGCAGAGGGAGCAGAGCCGCACAGTTAGAAAGAAGGTGAGAGCTCTGGCCGGTGTGGCTCAGTTGGTTGGGCATCGTCTCATGCACTAAAGGGTCGCCAGTTTGATTCCTGGTCCAGGCACATACCCAGGTTGTGGGTTTAATCCCCAGTAGGGGGCATGCAGGAGGTAGCCTGTCGATGTTCACATCAATGTTTCTCTCTCTAAAAATTAAAAAAGGAAGAAAGAAGGTGCGAGAGGTAAGGAGGGGCCATGTCATGTAGGGCTTGGAGGGGCATTGTACAGCCTTGGGCTTTTACTCTGTGAGATGGGAAGCCCTGCAGGGCTCTGAAGAAGTGGTATGTGATTCGACTTCACTTTGAAAAGGCAGGCAGCACTCTGCTCTGTGGAGAAGACTGTGGGGGAAGGACAGAACCAGAGAGGCCAGTTTGGAGGTTTTTGCAGTGACCAGTCCAGGCACAAGGTGATAGGGCAGGGCCAGAGTGGTGAGAAGATGGTGAGAAGTGACTGCATATATCTTGAAGGTAGAGCTGAGAGGTGTTGCTGGTGGATGTGAAGGGTAAGAGAAAGAGGAGTTAAGGTTTTATACCTGAGTAGCGAGAGGGATAAAGTTGCATTTAGTGAGAGGGAGAAGACTCAGAGGAACAGGGTTAGATGGTTGGAGGTGGGGACATAACACAGGTGTTCAGCTTTTGACATGATCAGTCCAATGGCATTTAGACATCCAGGATGTCTAGTATGCAGTTGGCTATTCAAGTCTGGAGTTCAGGAGAGAGATCTGGGGATACAAAGCTTAGAGTCATCAGCGTATTTAAACCCATGGGACTGGATGAAGTTGCCCTGGCGGTGAGGATAGATGGAGAAGAGGAGAGCTCAAGGAACTGAGTGCTGGGCTTCCAACATGAGAGGACAAGGGCATCTGGAGAAAGCAGCAGAGGTGAGGTGAGAATGCAAACCAAGGGAGTGGTGTCCTGAAAGCCCAGGGATGGAAGTGTTTCCAGAACAGTGTTGGATGGTCAGATGCTTCTGGACGTCAGTAATAATTGCCCATGGATATATGACATGGCCGTGGTTACTGACCCTGACAGAGCAGTTTGGGCGGAGTGATAGGGAGCACCCATAGGAAGAAATGGGAGAGGAGTTGGAGCCAGTGAGTGTGCGCAACTCCTTCATGGAGTTGCCTCTAACGGGAGAGAGAAGGCGACAGCTGGAGGGAAATGTGGAGCCAAGGGAGGGCTTTGTAAGATGTTTGATGTGTTAATTTGCTGTCGGATTAAAGAGAGACAAAGTGATGCTCCAGAGATGAAAGGGACACTTATTGCAGTGAGGACCTTAAGAAGGAAGAAGAAGACAGAATCTGGTGCCTCTGAAGTATAGGAAGCTCAAACGTGGCACCAGGAGGAAAGGCAGACGACTTAGGTAAAGGTAGATTGGCGGCTGGGTGATAAGGAATCACCAGGAACTGTAACAGAGCCCTGTGGGAGAGACCTCTGCGATGGCCAGTGGCTAGAACCTGGGAGGACTGACCTGGGGTTCTGGGTGGAGCTCTAAGTAAGTAAACAAGTAGGGCTAGTTGGTGGAATAGTTTGCCATGAGCTGCAAAGCTGGGGATTTTTAGGGGCGATTGAGGGACAGTGATCCGAACGAAAGTGGCATTTAAGAGCAAGGAGGACCTCTCTTTAGACCAAGGAGAAGGATGGGTGTGGGAAGTAGTCACCACTTGGGGGAGGGGCGCAAGGGAAATAGTACTTTCAAAGAAGTGCCCAGCTGTAGTTGGAACAAGAAGGTTTGGAGAATGTTTGGAGGTTGAAGATGTAGAGGTTTTGCTGATGAGTAACAGGGCCCATAAGAAGGTCTGGGAGGAATGGGAGTCGGGGTCATATTAGGTGACAGGAGTCTAGTAGGTGAGATGACCTGACAGTCCTGAGCTGCCCGTGACTAAGGTGAGCAGGAGTAATGGGCCCAATGGAGATAGCCCAGCTGGTTTTCAAGGAAGTTTGTGGGTGTGAGGCCAAGTGTTGGGGGGGGGGGGGCAGGTAGGTGGGTCTGGAACCCCCTCTACTATGGAAGGGGCTGAGGAAGGGTGGACTTACTGGGATTGTGGGAAGTCGGCAAGCTGTTGGCGGAGGACCTGAGCGCATGCAGTAGGAGATGGTGCTGAAGGTGGCAGTAGCATCTCTGCTTCTATTGTCAGAGTCAGGGAGCTCAGGACGAAGGGTGTTCTGTACCCCAGAAGGATGTTCAAAGGAGGACCCTACAGTAGCCCAAGGCCAGAAATCGGGCTCAATTGAAGGTCAAGGACCTAGTTCCTGACATCCTTGTTGACTTGGGTGGGGGAGGAGGAGAGATTGTAAAGTTTATCGTACTTTTCCATCTTGGATTGTACCTGTTCCTCAGGACAGCCCTTTGCCGAGGTTACTGAGGCCCAGAGAGGGCAAGTGATTTGACCAACTTCACACAACTAGAAAAGTGGCTGTTTGGGCTCTAGGTCTTTTGTTCTTCCTAGGCCACTATACTTCTGCCCCCAACCCTCCTTGCACTCTTTCCTTTGGACCAGGAGGAGGCTTGTTAGCTGAGTCCAGACCCTGCTGCTGAGGCAAAAACATTCCAGTCGTCCCTTCTACTACATATCTTCTTGCTCCATAGCCCTCATTGTAAAGCTCTGAATTTTCTCTCTCTTCCTCCCTTCTCTCCCCCCTCTCCCCCATGCTGCAGTCCATGCTGTGGAGAGTAAGTGGCCCTGACCCTGGGGAAGCCAAGCCCCCACGATCGGGGGGAGGTTTGGATGGGCCTGGGATTGGGGCCTTGTCTGGCCTGGCTGCTGGGTGACTATAAAAAGCACTGGGACATATTTTTGAGTTGGGGTTCCTTGCAGCAGGAGGAATCAGGGTCAGAGGGCAGGAAGAACTTATTCTGGAACTTATGGTTCAGGGCACCATAGGATTTCCTTCGGGGAGCTCTGAGGGTAGGGGCAGAGGCGTCAGGGAAAGAGCTTGGGTAGCATTCTCAGGTCCCACCTCACTTTGGATTCAGTGATTGGCATCGGCTCTAGTAATGAGAGACAGAGTGGTGGTGTTGTTCTGAGGGCTCCCTACATATATCAGGAAAGAGCTGGGATCTG